>NC_142381.1:7500-187500 GCF_059441005.1 Hippichthys cyanospilos
GGACCGAGCCACTGTCCTCCCAACCGGACATGAGAAGGGCATGGGCGACCTGAAAAGTTGACCCGGCGGGCGAAACTAGATGCCTGCGCCGAGCCTACAAAATCCTCCGACTCACACAGTCCTCAAGTCCTCGTCTGAGAGGGACGATGGGTAGAGGCTCCGAAGGCCCCAACGCGGGGTGCCCCTTGGGGTTGAATGATGACCAGCGGGGGGTCTGATGCGTTCCCAGTGTGGAGCGTGCGCTACGAGGTAGGGCTTCGGCCTCAACTCGGATCCTTTCCCAAAAACCTAACCCTAACCCTAACCCTAACCCTGGTTAGCGGCATCTTGCCGAGTTTAACGGATGCGGAGGAGCAACGGGTTAATCCCTTCTCCCGCCCCCTCATATTTTTACGCCATGGACGCACGAGACGCATAATCAAAATCCCACCAGTACGTGAGCCCACCCGCCCGAATTGTGTGTACTTACTGCATTGCGCCCTCTGCGGGATGATGTATGTGGGTGACACAAGCGGAACAGCGCAACAGGAGATTGACAAACTCCATCATCACGTGACAAGCGAACTCCAGGCAACGACCTCACGGGTGGTGTATCATTACAAATTACATAAAATGAGCCACCTTGAATGTAGGTCATTACAAATGGGCCCACTGTGGAGCCAAACCGAACGCGAACGCGTGGCCATGGAGTGGCAAATTCGGTTGGGCACACAATACCCATTTGGCTTGAACGCGTGACGGGAGCAGACAAGGTGCAAGCACCCCCCCACCAACAGGGGATCAGACAGATTTATGATGAGGATAAAAAGCCTTTCGCTAGAATAGGCTATCCACTGAACTGTTCTGACTGGACAACCAGAGTGTGGGAGAAACTGACTCGCCAACATTGAACCTTAGTAGTGCAATGACGTTGTCTGATGTGGCACTCATGGAACCTGCAAGACAAAAAACGGGGTTAAATTAAGTGACAGCAAATGCTGCTAGATATGCATAGAGGCAAAAGCAGAGAGAGAAATAAACAGGAATTATAGAGACATGGATTGCTCGGCTTTCAGGAGATGGGTGGCAACCAGTGTGGCGAGTGCACAACGGAGCGGACTCCCCCGGGGGGGCCTCCTTCTTTTGGAGGCCCAACCGGACCGCTACCGGATCTTTATACTAACCTATACCTGCCCGGGCCTGCTGGGGAGCCATCAGTATCCTGAACCCCCCACTGGAGAGAGGGGGGAGTCCGTCCGAAAAATGTCTCGATACCTGACCCGGAGTCACAATGTCTAATCTGACAGGTCCCCGGTTATATGCCCTCCCGCTCTCCCTCATGCAATCTTACACCCCACTATCGTGTCTTATAAAACATAATATAACAATGCATATTGGTTCCCTCCTGTGCCTGCTCCTCCTTCTCCTCTCCTCTCTCTTTCTCTCCTCTCCTCTCTCCTCTCCTCTCTTCTCTCCTCTTTCTTCTTTCTTCCTTTCTCTTCTTCTCCTTTCTCCTCTTTTCTTCTCTCTTTTTTTTCTCTTTTTTTTCTTCTTTTTTCTTTCTCTCACAGAAGGAGCGCCGCAGATGAGTGATGGAGATTCCTCCTCACCTTAGGCCGAGGGGCAAAATGGTCGGAGGTGTGGCGCATGACCCCAAATCCGATATGGCGATTTGCTAACGGACGACCGGAGCTCGATGATGTAAGTAGGACGATTCCGGGGGAGCACATCCTCCACACCTGACCCGCAGGCGACTCGACCGGGGATCCAAACGACAACCGGAGGAGGAGATAGAAGGATGTGCATCCCCCGGAAATGGAGGACGTGCGCCACCCACACGACATAAGCCCACGCCAAGACTGCGGAATGGCCGACAACGGGAGTGACAGCGCTCGAGGAGGAGGACCGATTCGCCTGATGAAGGGCTAACAAGCCCGAAACGTCGCGATGGACCTCCACACTCGAGACGCTGCGCAGGAGAAGCTGACCGATGCATGAAACCACCGCACGCCAGACATCAACAACTTCTTCAGCGACGGAGAGACCAGAGAGGAAGAAGATGAGAAGCAGGAGGACACGGACGGACGGGAGCACAGAGGGAGAAGATGGCCAACCTTGATTGATGAAATAAACTCATTTTCTCAATCCAGAGATTGACAAGTCCTCCACTCACTCCCCTGCATGATCGCAAAATGAACCTTTATGATTTCTTCTCCACTTTTTCATCTCACTTACCCTCTTCCCTGACTCATGTCTAAACCTCTCTTACCGTAACGTGTATAAAACACAAAATCGGGAAAAAGGAAAAAGAGGATAAAATAGCATGAATTAGAATGGAAATATTTTATTAAAATTTGTAAAAATAATATTAAAAAAATCTCCCCTGCATCTCCGCCGCGTGAGGCAGCTTAGAATAGAGCGCCCCGAGTGGTGAGATATTTCAGCAGAAAATTCCTCCAACCAACTTCCCCTAAACACAACCAATTGGGCTAATTGACCCAGCCCCCCCCACCACCGATCAAGCCGGCAAGTAGGAAGTGATTTTTGGGAGCTGAGTTGAGTAAAGGAGGACAGGATTGGTTTAGAGACAATTAGCCCACACCCATCGGGTGTGCCCCAGGAACTGCTTTAATACTCACATGACAGCAGACTCACTTCCTGGTTTAGTCTGACAATGGCATCCAGAGTGAGACATGCGAGAGAGAGACAGGAGGAGGAGGAGAGCGACTGGGGGGGGCGACGTGGCGGGCGACGCAGACGGGCCCGTCAGTCGCCCGACTACGACACCACCTTCCCGGCACATCCACGTAAACGTCCCCGCAACCGAGGAGACAGCCGCCGTCGAGGTGAGTGGGAGCGCGGGGCGTACTCGCCGCAGCGCAGCGAGCACTGGGCTCCCCGGAGGAGTGCGGGGACCTCCGGGAGGCCACGCCCGGGCCCTCGGGTGAGGCTCGAGCGGCGCGAGCCGCTTGAGTGGCGCGAGCGGCGCGGGCGGCGGGACCGCCGCCCACGTACGCCCCCCACCCCACCACCACCACCACCACCGCCGCCACCACCGGCCCGCCGCCGGAGGAGACGCGGGCGGGCGGCTCCGCCACCGCCGCCACCATCACCGGTCCGGCGCGGCCGCCAGACGCGGCGACGAGGGGAGCGCCGGGACGACGCGGCGGTAGAACATCGGCCCGGCCGCCGCCGACCAACGGGCCGAGTTCGCTGGGGGACACTGCCACCACCCCCAGCGGCGCCGTCCTCGGCGACTCCCCCGTCGTCGGCGGACTCCTCCGCCGACGAGAGGCGCCCGGGGGGGCGCACATTGGCACACACACGCGCGCGCAGACAAACAGCGGACAGGTACGCAAGCAATCAACGTACAGCACGCGTAGCACGCAGGGGGATGGAGCCGGCCCCACCCCCCATGCGGGCGCAGACCAGGGCCATATACCGCCTAGTCCGGATGGCCCATCATTCGGCTCGCGTGCTCTCCTCGGGTGAGCTGCCGGCCAACATCCAAAAGGCCGAGGCCGGCCTCCGGGAATCCGTGAGGCCGGCTGGGCTCACCCAGACGACGGAGGACCATCTCAAGGAGCACGCGAGCGCATGGGCCAGCAGCGTGAGAGACACCTCGGCACGGCACTACCATGATGGAATGGAACGTGCCAGGGGTGAGGTCGTTGATTTGCTGGACGAGGACTGGCCGGTGGCCCTAAACATCGCTCGCCGGTGGGCGAGGCGCCGGCTGGGCCCCGTCCTGTCCGACACCACGCTTGCGGAAGTGAAATTGTTCCTCCGTGAGACGGCGTCGAACAAATTGGCCCTAACGGCGGGGGTAGGTGCACGCGAGACGGCGATGGACTGGCTGCCGGTACCAGCGCCTGCATTGCAGGCGACGGCAGGCGCCGGACAAGCCCCCGCCGGACCTGCCACCGCCGATGCCGCCGCTGCTGGGAATGCTGCCGAAACTGCCACAACTACTGCCGCCGCCGCTGCTGCTGCTGCATCGAGCCCTCAGGCCTCCCCGGTGGACGCACAACCAACCCACCGTATGGAGAGAGGTAACCAACCGGCTCCGTCTCGGGCGGGAAACACGATTGGGGCACAACTTTCAGAGGCCCAGCCGGTGGACCATTCGACGCCCCACGGGGCCCCCTCGACACAATGGTGGCGGGGGGCCCAGGGGGGCGTTGTACAAGGCCGGACGCCCGTCCAGGGCCACCGGCCAGACGTGCTGAGCCCGGACCCGCTTCCACAGAGGGTTAAGAGGCTCCCGTCAGGGAGACGGCAACCGGTTCGCCCCCCCTCCCCTGACGTGAGGGCGGGCCCCTCCACCCAAATGCCGTGTGTGGATTATCTATCTCCCGGCATCGGCCTCATTGACCTCGACTGGGACATCGACTCAGCCGAGGAGAACAACCTGCTGGCGCCCTTTCCTATCTCACCCCCGGCTCACGATGAGGAGGTGGCCGGCCCCTCAGGGGTGGGAGGGCATGTTCGCCGTCCAGCAGGTAACCAATCTCCGCCTCGAATGCCGGCGAATGAATCTCCCGAAGGTGCGGGAGAACGGGGCGAAACGAGTTGGGCCAGTCGACTAAGGGCAAATAAGACCCCCCGACCGGCCCACTCATGCTCCGCCCGAACTCGCCAGAGCGCATTAATAAACACAAAATTGACAAGAACGCAACCCGCGACTTATCAAAAACCACCGGCCCCGGGGCTTTCCCGTGTTATAGCACATAGGCCCTGCTTCAGGAAACAGGCAAATTGGGGCCTGTTCGTGAGATCATCTCGGGTGATCTTGGGTGACTCAAATTTGGCGAGACTCCCTGATTTTCCCTTTCAAGATCTCCAAATCGATAGCTATCCGGGAGCCACACTTCGACATCTAAAATCGATCCTTGATAAGGATCAACAGTCGAATGCGGTGACCCAGGTCATTCTATCAGCGGGCATTAACAATAGAGCACAATCAGCTCATAACACGGCAGTTAAGCAATTACAGCAAGCTAAATTGGCCGCAACACGCAGTTTCCCGAAGGCGCAAATCTGGGTTGCGGAAATTAACTTCTCCCAGAATTTATCGCAAAAAGAACGGGACAATTTGGCAGTCCTCAACCAATATATCACCAAAGGCTCTTACATTCCGGCTCTTCCGTGTGAGCGTTTTAAAGTGGGCCAGGATGGCATACACTGGACGCCCGGAACAGCTCATAGGATGCTCATGCACTGGTGGAATTTTCTGACTGAGCAGGCGGATGCGCGAAGAGAAGGTGAAAGACCCCACGTGGAGCGTGCAGGTACTGACTCGACTCATCCTGTAACGTTACAACAAAAGGGATCACATAAAATCAATCTCAATCGCGATGAGGGAATTATGATCCTGACCGATAAAATTGATCTCTCACCCACGCAACGCCGAGTATTGAAAAGAGGATTGTCTTTTGTTCCGGTGCGGGATGTGGACCAAACGATTAAACAACAAATGATGCTAGACTTACAAGCATATCATTGACGCCTTAGCCTCACAGCAATTTTTCAGAACCGTGGACAGCGACGGGCCATTCCATTCACGGCCCCGTCAGAATGGAATCCGACTGAAACAATGCTGCCAGCGGCGATCAAGGCTGTCATCCAGGCCGACTGGAGGGCCTTTGAAGAAATCAATTGGAACAAAACGGACAAACCCAACTTGACGAAATCCGAACAAACCGCGTTGACTGACTTAATTAAAGATAAACGAATAGTCATTAAACCGACGGATAAAGGGGCAGTCGTAGTTGTCATGGACCGAGAACGTTATATACGCGAGGCATTTAGACAACTAAATGATCCGAAATACTACCGTAAATTGGACGCCCCGATCTTCTGGGAAACGATCCCGATGATCTGGGAGATTTTGGAGGAGATGAAACGGGCCGACTTCATCACGGCAAAACAACTGAAATTTCTCAGGGGGAGTTCAGACCCACGACCTAGAATTTTTTATCTCCTCCCAAAAATACATAAGAGCCCGGATAAATGGAGTTTTCCATTCATAATGCCGGCGGGACGCCCCATTGTCTCAGACTGTGATAGCGAGACATATAGGTCTGCCAATTTTGTGGAATTTCACCTCAACCCATTGTCCAACAAGCATCCCAGTTACCTGAAGGATACATATGATTTCCTCGGTAAAATGCGTGATTTACAAATCCCGGAAGATGCATTTCTGTTTACAATGGATGTGGAAAGTTTATACACAAATATTGACACGCCTACAGGCTTAAAAGCTGTAAAAGAGTGGATGGGGCGCTATCCTGATAGCAGACGACCGGACCAGGCTCTGCTACGTTTACTGGAAATCAATCTCACGAGAAACGATTTCGTGTTTGACTCCCAATACTATTTGCAGATACGCGGCACTGCTATGGGCAAAGCCTTTACGCCCTCTTATGCCAACATTTTTAAGGCATGGTGGGAAGAGCGGGCACTGTCTTCAGCACCACAACGTCCACTACATTACTACCGCTTCCTGGATGACATTTAGGGCATTTGGCCATTTTCGGAGGAGGATTTCTGAAAATTCGTCACACATTTGAATACTCAAAGTGAATCTATCTCGGTCAAGGCTAATATTAGCAAAACCCAGGTCGATTTCCTGGATGTCACGACCTTTAAAGGCCCAAATTTCGCCGACACATTAACATTGGATTTTAAGGTGCACTTTAAGGAGACGGATACACATGCATTGTTGTGGAGAACAAGCTTGCATCCTCGTCACACCTTTGCTGGCATCATTAAATCCCAATTGTTAAGATTTGCGCGGATTTGTAGCCGCCGGGAGGATTTCCGGGAGGCGACCTCTACTTTGTTTACAGTCCTTCGATGACGAGGATACAGTAGAAGTGAGTTACGCAAAGCCCGAAGGTCCTTCCGAGAACCCGGTCCACAGGAGCGTCGCGGAGAGGGCCAATGCACCCCGCTGGTGGTGACATTTTCTAGGCAAAGCGTCAGATTAGCGGTCCACTGGAAACTACACTTCAAGGGTTATTTGAAGACCCAGAGGGGATTTGAACGTCGACCGGTAATTGCCGCGTACCGAAAGAACCCCAATTTGGGGGATCTTTTGGTCCGCGGCTCCTTGCCGGATTTAACGAACTTAGAGGAGCAACGGGCATCTCCACGCTCCCGCCCCCTTATCTTTCTACGGCATGGACGAACGAGACGCATAATAAAAATCCCACCAGTACGCGAGCCCTCTCGCCCAAATTGCGTTTACTTACTACATTGCGCCCTCCGCGGGATTATGTATGTAGGTGAAACCGAGGGAACTATGCAACAGGAAGTGGACAGACTTCGGAGTCACGTAGAGGATAAATCGGGCGCAACAGCCTCACGAGTGGTACATCATTATAAATTACACAAAATGAGCCACCTCGAATGCAGGCCAATTCAAATGGGCCCGTTATGGAACCAAACCGAACGCAAACGCGTGGCCGTAGAATGGCAAATTCGGCTGGGTACACAGTATCCATTAGGTTTGAACACGTGACCAAAGTGTAGAATGAGCGCACCCCCCACTAATAGTAGATTGAGCAGTTTATGATGAGGATGAGCGGCTATTCTTAGGAATGGCCTTTCCACTGAACTGTTCTAACTGGACAACCAAGATGGCGGGATGAATATGCTCATAAATACAATACACTAACAATTGGAAGTCGCCGTTTAATGCTGTGTTCATTATTCCTCCAAGAGAATCCTGCAAGACAAAAAACAGGGTCAAATTCGGTGACGGTCAAACTTAACTTGACATGCAGAGAGGTGAAGGTGAAAAAAATAGGAGCATTTGGGACACGGATCGATCGGCTTCCGGGAGATGGGCGGCCCCCAGTGTGGAGAGTGCACAACGGAGCGAAACTCTCCCGGGGGGGCTCCCCCCTTTTTCTGGTGGAGCTCCTCCGGACCGCTACCGGAACTTTATACTAACCCTAACCCTAACCCTAACCCTAACCCGTGCTTGCCATGCAAATATTATTATACTGGGGAAACAATAATAAAAATCAAATGAAAGATTTATTAAAAACCCTACTTTCTAAAATTTAGAAAGATATAATAAAAATTAATTTTTGCAAGGTGTTTATACTTTTACCTAACCCTAACCCTAACCCTACTAATCAGTCAAAATAAATCGGTGGAATCAATACATATATGTATAAAAAAATATATTACTAATATATGGTCCGGTTTAAGAGCACCTATTTGGGACACAATAACATCTGATTCTAAAAATTTAGTCAACACTATTTTTTGCGATAAATGGGGTAAATTATATGTAGGGGAAACTAATCAAACTCTCATGACAAGATTATAACAACACCTCTACTACATAAAACGGGGCAATAAAAATACGACATTATATATACATTTTAGAGAACATAATATTAGCTCTCTGAGAATAATGGGATTACAAAATAATACAAACAGGTCACAAGTACAAAGGCAAAAAGCAGAGAAAATATGGATTAAACGCTTGGATACAATAGGACCAATGGGATTAAATAAAAAATATTAAAGGATTTTTTTTTTCCCTCTCCCCTCCTCTTACGAGAGGAGTCCTTATCGGCAAGCTGTCCCAAGCATCACGTCCCCGACAAAGATGGTGTATTCCATTTGCTCTTAATTGTCATCTTCATGCATGTTTATATATTTATATGCATGTCTATGTATTTATATGCATTTATGAATTGTTTTTAAATTTGTGTATCAACATATATGGCACTTTTATGAGCATGAGTTTATGAAGCATGTTTGGATATTTTTGATGTGATTATCAGCACTTATTTATGGTTTTACTAGCACTTATTGTTATTAAGCACTTATATATGACAATTTTAGACTGGACTAGATTAGATTTTATCTGCGGGGACGGGGGGGAGGGGGGAACTCTAATTGGAACCCTTTTAAATGAGAATTTATTTTTTTTGACACTCCAATAAAATATATTCCACAAATATTTATTAGCAAATGATCAGAGTTAACATTTTACAATTCTATTTCTTCTTCTAAAAAATGTATATACTTATAAACATCTAGACTGAACACAATTTTATCCTCAAAATGTTGTTATATTTTTTTACAATAATTTTAAAACATAGATGGATTTTTATATTCAACCATAAATTTTACATGAAATACAAATATAATTTTTTTTTTAAAAATAACATTTTATGATGCTAAACACTCTCAACAATTTTTTTTTTCTCCCTCCCCTTGGGGATCTTGAATGATCTCTGAGGGGAGGGAGCCTAACCTTTTTATGGTAAATTTTTAGAAAAATGTGTTTTTATTACCTAATTCTTTTTTCCCTCTTTTATTCTATGGGGCCTGTTTTGAGTGTCACATAGGGGAGGCAGAATTAAAATTGACTTGTGCCCGTGCCAGTCCCCCAAAAAAATAAAAGATTTGTGGATTTTATAAAGTTTTTTTAAACCTCACAATTTCTTTTTTATAAATTATAATTTTGTGGGACGCTTTTATTTGTTTCCTAACCCTAACCCTAACCCTAACCCTCTTTAACAGTGCAAAAACTCTGCACTTGCCCGACGGTCGAATCAAAACGCGCCGGTCTCTGAGTCTCGTTAGGACAGGCGGATGGATTCCGTCATCGCCTCGAAAGCTGGCAAAAATAAAAACCGGAGAGACCCGACGAACGCTAAACGTTTGCTAGCACTACTGACTACTTGGCCCACGGTGGCACCTTTATAGTCAGCGCTTCATCAAGCCCTAATTGCGCACAGCTGCGTCTTAATCGCGAGCATGCTCAACCTTCTTCTGCTTGTCGGATGTACATTTGCACGCTAGCGCCGCCGGGTGGCCGCAAGTCAATCGCGTGCATTCAAGTAACCAAACCAATATAAGGTCTTCAAATGAATCACGCACTATTTGTGCTATCGTTTCATTTTGTCCGCATCGCTCTACTTTATGCTCACTGCCATTTTGTTATATTCCATTCCATCCATTACTACCAACAAAAACGTCAGTCGCACATTTGACGGATCGTTACTGAATACGGATCGTTCATTTCGTGTCCGTCTGAATGCATGCGTTTGTCTTTTGGGAGGTTTCCATGCAGCGTTAGCTCAGGTCAGCGGTTCTCAAAGTGGGGTCCGCGGAGCGGTGACGTGCGGTGAGCTTCATGGCTGGGGAGGCAAAAAACATCATGTGAGCCCTTCCGAGCAGCGTACGTATTCACACATCTCTTTGGCAGTAGTTAACAGTTTCAAATCTCATATCCGAAGTCTTTAAGCGTACTACATGCAGGACCCCCAAAAAGCCAAACGTCGCCTTAATCTATTGACGTCCGCCACTGCTTCGGTTACATCGTTCTGCACTCGAGGCGACAAGCAAGAATATCGAGCGGCTGTCTTCGGACGGTTGTCGAGCCCGTCATCTTTCTCAGCAAAAGCGTGTCAAACCTTTTCCGTAGTTGCCACGATTGGCGGCGCCTGTACTTTCAGAATCGCCGCCGAATGCTAGCTGCCTGCTTCGGCGAGGGGAAGCGGATGGCCTGAATGAGGTCCTTTCAACTCTTTCGCTTCTCCGTGACCGTAGCGTTGCTGGTCTGCAGTCTTCCCTGCGTGTCCAAAGCCAAGTCAACCCTTGACATCCCAAAGGTTTTGAGTGCGATCTGACTCTGTCGCGACTTGATCAAAAACGAGGGCAGAAAAAGCAGAACCCTAACTTGTGGACCGGTCCGTGTTAAATGAGCGTTGCTTTGGTTTGTTTTTTTTCCATCCGAGCTCTGAAGCAAGTCTCTTCGCTCCATCTTTAGCCACTATTTTCTGCACTGCGCGGAAATCCCAAATTGAAACTTATTTGAGATTGTGACTAGAATCCGTCATTGCGAACGTATGATACGGCCGCAAGGCCAGAAGGAAAAAAAGACAACTCGGCGCTTGACACGCTTCTTCCACTGGCGATCTTCGGCATCATTGGAGCCCCCAACAGGACGCGGTTCAAGTAGGCTTCCCTTATGCTTTTTCGCCACCGATTGTAATACGTTGTTAATGGTGGGGCAGAATTAAGATCCGATTATCGTATGCCACAAGAAACACATTACAGAAAGGGAATTACGCGTGTCATATGAAATCAGCTAAATTGTGAAAATTGAGTTCATATCGTAATCGTGTTAGAACACTGACCTGCGACAGAGAGAGCGCACAGAAGAGGAGGCTTGGCCGTCTTATGGGCATATGACAGAAAAAAAAAATCTAGTGCGCATCCACATGAGGGCGCTGCGGTGCTTTGCAAAAGCATGTTGGAGCTATGTCCGCTGTGAACGTTGGTAGTCCACCCCACCCCGTTTAAAAGTCAAAATTAAAATGCAAAAACTGAAAGTAAATTATATTATAAAAGAACAAAGTTATATTTATTAGTCTTAAAAAGTCACTGTAAGCAATCAGCCGTTTAATTAATTTTTCAATGTTTTTTCTTTCCAAGACGGCAGAGGAGGCGTGGCATCCCCTGCATCACATGACCGAACGTCACTGCCGCCGCCTGAATGCAGCGAGTCCGTGAAATTCGTCAAATAATTATATTGGGGTTTACATCATGTTTATCTCAAATTGTAGATGCATTCCTGACTCTTCGATAAAGCATCAAACAAACTCACGTCAGCACCAAAGAGATTAATGTGGTCACTAAATATTAGCGACCCGTTTGGGGCAAATGGACTCACTTGCCGTTGGCAATTTTTATTTGGTAAATATCAGGATGGCTGAAAAGTAACAAATATACTTGTGGAATTGAATATGCTGCTGAATAAAAAGTCCACTCATATGTGGCTTCATTTTCTTGTTTGTTTTGTGTAAACGTTTGGGGGGGGGGTCCTTGAAAATGTTGCTGTTCTAAAAGGGGTCCCTGACTCCAAAAAGTTTGAGAACCCCTGGCTCAGATCATGGGGGATACGTGACATTTGCAGTATAATGTATTTTGGGAGAAAAAAACATCCATGCAAGCTAATGTTCTTGAAAGGAACGTTTTTATATTGAGCGACACTTCGTTTTCAAATTAGATTTCTAAAATAATTTGGATACGCCCTTGCATCTATGGAATTTATGTATTTACCTAAGCCAGATGAAGTAATTGGCAAATACATATGTACATCCTGTACATTTGTAATCGGTCCAAACATTAGCTAGCTCGCGCTTTGCCTACAAGAAGCTAACGCGCTCCGTCACCATGGATGTGCTACAGATACCCAGAAGAGGAAAACTGGAAAAACTCGGGGAAAAGCCAACTCAACTGTATTACATACCTTAGTATAGTACAGTGCTTCTGAATTATATTTTGCAAGGCCCACCCTAGGAAAGAGAAGACATCTTTTGCATTTTTTGCCTTTGCCAATTTCAAAACCATTTGTTTCCAATCTTCCCCGTGTGGACCTTCCAAAATATGGCCCAAAACACAGTCGAAGAGGTGTGACAAGAGTGAGAAACCGGAGGTCATTCGACGCCCACGCCAACTAAAATTGTTCCGCCGGCTCCTCCGCGGGTCTCGGACGTTGCCCCGGCACGCGGGGCCCGAGGCATTTCGCCCAAGCGTCGCGCGCGCGCCGGCTCGGTCGGCCGCATGCGCCGACGGGTTCGGCGAAAACAATCCCGTTCCAAACAAAGCGCCGATGAGGCGCGAGGGTAAACTTTGGTGGCCGAGTCTCCGTGACGCTAAGGCGCGCCCGCCGTGTCCTCAAAGCGCCGGCGGGTCAAAGTTCATCTCCTTCTGTCACTTCCTCTTTCCAACCAGCGTCCATCCGTCTTCGTCCGGAGGGGGGCGCCCGCTTACCGGATGGGGCGAGGCGCTTTCAAATTCCATGGCCTGCGAGCACGCACAGAGGCAAATGCGGGCTGAGGGAAAACAAGTAGGCCCGCGCCAAACACAGAGTCGGGCGGGCGCCGCTTTGATTTCCGTGCGTCTTACGGGTTGGCTTTAAGTGGCCACGCTCACCGCAAAGTGGCCTTGAGACAAACGGGTTGGCGTTTGGCTAAATATAGGCACGCGCTCCGCCAGCTAGCCACTTCACGCTTCCCCCCGCGCAAAATCCGAATCGGATCGGCTCGTGAGACGTCCGGCCGGCTGACGCGGAATCCACTTCCTCGCGAGACCTACTTTGCCGGATTGTGAACGAATCTAAACGTGGGAATTGCGTTTCGCCGTTCTCTCCGGCTGGGCTCTCTAGTCGCTGGCTACGTACTTTACGAGAGAATTCTCGCCCGCGGCACCCAAAGAGTTCAACAAAAAGCCACGGGATTCAAACCACGTTGATTCTTGGGCTTTAGGACCACCGGGAGGCGCCATAGAACTAAGGAAGCGCAGCGGAAGCCGGCCAATCATCCAGCGCGAAGCTTCGTTCGCCCATCGCCGTGAAAATGGCAGACTGGGGTCACATTTCCTGCGCGGCGGGCATTTCGTTGTTCGCGGGCCGGGGTGGGGGGGCGACACAGCACGCGAAGGTTTATCGGAGACGGCGGCCGAAACGCTGGGGCCGATCTCCGGGACCTCACCTGAGTTTCGCCGTCGCTGTCCGAGTCGGACCGCGCGGGCGGGGGCGCCACCTTGGCCCTGGGCGCCTTGTTCAGCGTCAGCGATTGGATGGAGCACGACAGTTGCTGCAGCGCCCCCTGCTGCCACTGACTGAACATCCGCATCAGTTGGACACACACCTAAGGACACGCAGACAGAAAACTACCAGCAGGCTTGCCTGAAATTCGGCCGACAGCAGAATACTCTGAGGTGCTCATCTTGCACGGAGCTTGCTCTTTTTGGGTGACTTTTTGTGTTTGTTTCTGTGGTGGTTGTTGTTGTTTTTTTTTTTTTGGGGGGGGGGGTTATAATAAAAAGCACCCACGCGAAACTACTCTAAATGTTATTTCCGCAATATCCAAGCACAGCAAATGTGAGCGGCTGATATTGGGTAGATGTGGTCCTTGTCCTTGTTTCAGCCCTGCCACCGCCGCTCAGCTGTATTCAGCTGTACCTCTATTGCACTTTGCCCGAGACAAATTTCCCCCTGGCCACAAGAAAGGGTCATCTTACCTCTCCGTTCGCGTTCGCTTCCAAACAAGAAGGGTACGGGCGGGGCGGAGATGGCGTACCTGGGGCAAACTTCCGTCCTCGGCCACCGTGTGAAACTCTTGCTCCATCAGGGTGCTGAGCAAATCTTCCACTTCGTCTTGCTCCAGCTCCGCTGACGGCACCGAGCGCAAAAGACAGTCAAAAGACGGGCGCCTTTCTTCTCGTCAAAGCCGGCCGCTGTGCGCCGCGCCGCGCCGGCTGCCGCCGTGGCGGACCAACGATATGCCGTCCGGCTCGGACACGCGCTTCGCTTTTACCGTTGTCATGGAAGTACTGCTGGACGACTTCCGCCAGCCATTCGGCTTTCTGTTGCCCGTACGCACCTCCAAATCCGTTGTCCACCGCAATCTGAAAGCAAAACGCGAGATTGTGCGGAAAGCCGGCAGGACGAAGACTTGCGGGACAAACACAAGGCGTCCCGGAGAGCAGAAGGAACGGAGCGGGTTTTCGGACGCGCTCTCGTTCGCTCGCTAGCTCGAAGTGCGCGTGGTTCCGGAGCGCGGCCGCGGCGGGCCCCGCTAAGCATCGTGGCCTCTCGGCGACGAGCTGCTCGCGCTTGGACGGCGGCTCGACCTCCGCGTCGGCGTGCGGCTTCGGACGCGCTCGATTTACCTGCAGGACCGGCCAAGCGTGCAGGGCCGCTCTCACTCCGTCCGCGAAAAGGGAACGCGAATCGGCGGAGGCCGCCATGTTGGACGTGACGTCGACAGACATCAACAGTCGAGCTCCGCTCAGACACAAATCATCGATCTGCGATCGCCGAGAGCAACGTCAGCGAGCAACGTGTTCTTTTCAACAACTTTACACGTTTACACGCTGCAAAAACAATCACACTGGAAACGCCATAAACAGCTTTTAAAAAGCCATTCAACAGTCGTTTCAAAGGATGTCTTCGTGATTGAGGAGATCGCATGTGTTTATTCCTTTTTCTCCCCACCGTTTGCAACTTAATATGTATTTGCGTGTTTTTTTTCTTTATGGCAGTGCGATGCTTTCGAAATATTCTGTTTATTCGCGTTGCCACTGTTGCGGAGCAAGAAGTTAACCAGAAACGTATCTGGTTACATACACGCATCCATGGTCCTTCACTTCTTTCCTACCTTAGCTCCTCAAAGCGTTACTGTCCCATTGAAGACCCGTCATTTGTAATTTTGAAAATGTCCTACACAACATGACAAATGACAAATTGAAAGAATATGCAAGAGCATGAAATCTACAGCTACATTTTTTTTTTCTGATTGGGCGATATGAATTTACTGTCTTTTGTTGTTGAATGGCACATTTTCGCTCCACGTTTTGCTTTCAACAGCAGTTGTTTGAAATAGCTCTTTGAAGAAAGGCGTGTTGCCGAGCATGGCTTCTTTTTGACCCAATAAATATTAAGGGAGGCCAGTGCTGAGCTCGCTTTCTTTCGTCCCGTCCTTTCCGTCTCAGTCCAAACGATAATCATACGTGGCGCCGCCCAGCGCTGCAGCAACGGGCACTCTTGGGAACGCGCACAAGTCGAAGGAAGAGAAAGAGCCTCGACCACAACGCAAAGGCGACGCTCGCGGCTGGAAAAGGCCCGGGTTTATTCAGACGACGGCTTTGATGCCTTTTCACACGAGAACGTCAAAAGGGGAGAACGCGGGTGACGTTTAGGTCTCTTCGTCGTCGTCGTCGTCGTCGTCGCCGCCGCCGCCGCCGCCGCCGCCGCCGCCGCCGCGCTCGCCCTTGTCCTCGCTCAGGCCGCTCTCGTCGATGTTCTCCAAGGAGTCGGCGCGTTGCGGCGACAGCTCCGCCAGGCTGACGCACGGCAAGGCGTTCTGCTCCGGGAAGCACCACGGCTTCCACTGGGGATTGTGCTTGCGCTTCCATTCGGGGTACTTCTGCGACGCCTTGTAGATCTTCCTCATGGCCTGCCGAGGCACAGCGAGCGCGAGCCCCCGTCAAGGCGTGGCGACGGGGGTCGGGCGCCGCCCCCATACAGCCTCCCTTCCTTTCTTTTTCGCGGCGCCGTTTGACGCACTGTACCCCAAAAGGGATCAAAAGCCATACCCGCGCAACATGTGTAACAGAATTACAAATTGTTCATCGTTAACGTCGATTGGTTTCGATCGTAGTTCCGTGTTGAATTTGACGTCGGCGAGTCTTCCGGTTTTAAGTCACGTTTGGTCGTTTCCGGCACATTCTGCTTCCCCGATGCTTGGCGTACTTGCGCGACTGAGCGGCACGCCCTCGGTCGCAGCGTTGCCCTCTGAGGGTAAGCCGCCTTCGGGTTCTGTCACAGTTTCGTTAGCTAACTTCTTTGAAACCTTTGAAAATGTGTTGTTACTAAGGTGTGCGGAGCGCTTCCGTCGGAAAGAAGTTGCTGGACACTTATCCTTGTTTCCTTTTTGGCAGGAGTCCTGTTTTTCCTGTTTCATAACCGACAATGGAAATTGTTTTGCATGTTTTGTGCATCGAGGGAAGCAGGCGCACAGTTCGGAAAGACTCTATTGTCTTCCCCAGTTGCGGTATCGCCGAGGAGGTCGAATAAATAAAAAAGGAAAAAACTAGCCGTTGCCCACGTCGGTTACACGGGCAATTTTTTGGCAGGGGAATCATATAGCAATTCTACTCCCGGTGCTACCGCTCACTTGATTTTGCATCATTTGCACAAGTTGTCACAGGTGGCTCCGAAGGAAGCCGTCCGTCCGTCCGCGCGCTGTCTGACAGGACGCGCCTCACGAAGCAAAATCCCACCGCTCGCGCGGCGCCACGGAGGGAGGCGGATGCTACTCTTTGCTTAGCGTTTCCTGCACGTAGCCCTAAAACCAGAGTGGCTCACTCCAACCGAATTCCCGGCGTCTCCTTCATGCACTTAGCCAATCGAGACGATTCGGTTGCGATTTCATGTAGGGCGACCTCTGCCGGGTTAGGGTTAAAAATGAAAGATGCCTGAAAAAGGAACGAGCCAAAAACTTTGAGCAAATAATCTTTGAACTCTGGCCGGCTCGAACGCGTACGCGACTGCGCCCGGGCACGTACGTGGGCGCTCGGGTCGGAGGCGGCGCGCTATCCCGTATGTGGAGAAAGGCACGAAGCGGAGGAGGATTCCTTCCCGCGACAAGCATCCGCTTCGGCGCTCAAACCTAAAAGTTCTGCTCGCCTCACGTCGACAATTGCGAAGACGGCGCCGTCGCCCTCCCGAACAACCGAGAGGGAGAACTTTTCTGTACGGTACGTTTGTTGGCGCGAGGCCAAACGCAACGGGTCTCTCTAACGGCTTTCCGCCGTAGTCAGCGGCGGCGCCGGCCGGTCCCCAAACGTCTTCGCCGAACGTCCCTTCCTCGGACTTGGGCTTAGGTTACCCGGGTTTGAAATCGCGTCGCCTGACTTACCTTGGGGGCCACAAACTGAGAGACTCTGTTCACCACCCACTTGGGTAAGGAACCTACAGACACAAAGAAACGCCGGCTTCAAAGTCCCGACGTCTCCCGGCGAGCCCGGACGAGACTCGCCTCGAGGGTCCAGCTGACTGAGGTAGTAGAGAGACGAGCCCTCGGCTCCGGCGGACTGCACGAAGTATCCCGTGAGCAGGGAGACGGCGCGGACGAAGCCCTTCTTGGGAGGATGTTGCTGCAGAGACAAAGGCCGGCGAGCCGTCCGTCGCTCAAAGGAAGACCGGCAAAGCGCGCCGACGTTTGCCAACATTTACCGCGTGTTTGACGGAGAAGTTGATGATCAGGAAGTCGCCGCCGAGAGGGAGCCAGGACCTCAGGGTCACAAAGTCACGATTCTTCAATGGACTGGGACACCTCCCTTGGACGGAGAACACGCGAGCCGCCGTGGGTTATTCGTCCCCCGGGAGCGCTCCGCCGGCCCTCGGCCGCTTTTCTTGACTAAGGAGCCCGTTTGGGACCACGCCCCGGACGCGCAGAGAGCCCTCGTTTTCTCTCGTTTCCCGGCCCTTCCCCGGCGCCGACGGCGGCGAGGCTCTCGCCCGCCGACGCGCCGGACCCGCTCGCTCCAAAGAGCTGTTCGCCCGAGCTCGGCCGATCGGCTCTTTACTTTTTCTTCAAAGCGCCCCGCTTTCGGACGCGCGCGCGCACTGCGCTTAAGCGGGTCGGCCTCTCGGCCCCGGCTCCGACCGAGTCCGGGGTGAGCGCGAGAGCTCACAGGAGTAGTAGCCCACGTCGGCGTTGACGGTCAGCCTGCCGATGTCGTAGGTGTCAATCATGTTGCTGTCCCACTTCCTGCGGTAGCTGGTGTCGTGGAGGACATCGTACAGCGTCTCGGCACTCACGCCCTTGCACGCCATTTTCATCTGAACCGTAGAAGGGGAGAAGGAGGTGAAACCCGAAACGCCCGCGGCTCATTCAAAATTGACGAGCCCCGTCTGTGGACCTTCGTGTCCGCGTCCGTGTTAGCGCGCCTCTTTGTTTCTACCCGAGCGCGCTTGCGTCCCAAACGCCCCCACCCGAGAAGAAACGTGGAGACGACAACCGAGAATCTTTGCGGGATTCCCGCGCGAAGAAGAGAGTCCCGCGGTGGCCCAAGGATCACCTTGATCTTGTGAACGCCGTCGCCGTCGTCGTCGGGGCGGCACCAAACGCTAACGCCTCCCTTGTGGTAGCGCCTGGACCAGCCTTGGGTGGCCAGGCACTGCTCCTTGAAGGAGGAGAAATCCGCGTCGTCCGGGATCTGAACGGCCATGGCGCCGAAGCCCGGAGGAGCGCCTCTTTCCGGCTCGCCGCACAAGCGCGTGCGCGCGGCGGCAGGTGTCGCTTTCAGGTGGGCTTCGGGTGACCTGACGTCATGGCTGGCGCCATCCAGCCAATCCGCTCGCCCGGCCGTCATACGAGGCGGGCGCGCGGCGGCGGAGGCGAACGACGCCTCGAGCCGCCGTCGCCTTTGATGCTGGAAGGCGGGCGCGCGGCGGCGGAGGCAGACGACGCCTCAAGCCGTCGCGCCGCCGTAGCCTTTGATGCCGGGACCCGGTGTCACGTGGCGGCCGCCCCATTCCATCCGCGCCGGCAAACTTCACAACGGAACGCAGACGGGTCCCAAAGAAGGCGGGGGCGCCCGCGAGTCGCCGCCCGATCCCGGCCGATGGCGGAGGCGCGGACATGGCGGCCGGGCGCGCGTAGACGAGCGAGCGGTGACGTCGGCGACTGTTGGCGGAGCGCGGGGAAAAGTGTAGAGGAGGCCGGGCAAACGCCCAAATTAGAATTGGCAACTTTGCCAGCGTGAAGCGGGCTCGCCAGCTACCGTGGAGATTTCGGGCGTGCGTCAGCCAATCACAGCGGCGCCGCATGTCACGGTGGCCCGGTTTTAGCCCGGGACACAGGGCGGCCACCGCTTGACACTTTCGCCTTGCGTCGAGGTTGTCAGCTGGACGGCAAATCCTTACGGGTCAAAGGTCGATGGAGAGATCTAGTCTCGTCGCCGGCCGTGCGAAGAGCGCCCCCGGAAGGTCGGCTTCGCTTCCCTCATGACGCGACGCGTCGTTTCACTCGATAACTCTCATGATATATTTTTACCGTTGTTATAAAGTAGATCAACAGCCACTGTTCCAATACAGGAATAAAAATCGTACGGCGGGTCATTTTTTTCTCGTCCGATAATCACGGTTTGGACTATTTCGACAGCAGTCGCTTGTACGGATTGAAAAGGGCAGACTGCAACGGCGTCGGACAAGGCAGGGTCAGACAGGAAACGCTCTCGCCGGAGCGACAGCGACCTCTGCTGGGCCGTACTCGACCGTACTTGAGCCGCGAGTCAGCTTTCCTTTCCATGGAGCATTTTGACTTTTGAGCCGAACATCCAACGGGTTATTCTCGCGAAGTCCCGTGGGAGTTCGAGGATCAGCATTTCCATTGCTTTGTACGTCCGGTACCTGCAAAGGGATCGACAATAAAGTCGACTTTGACTTGAAACCGGCAAAAGCGCGCGCCTCTTCGCAAAGCAGAACGCCGCACGGGAAATTCCATTTCCGCACGCAACGCTCGCGTCGCTCCGAAGGTTTAGCTTTCAAAAGTGGGAGAGCCGCGCCCTGCTTCCCCCTTTCAGCCCGCCCCCACCATTGTAATGTTCGCATTGTTTGACGAACCCCGATCTTCCGCGTCCAAATGGAAGCGGGGCAAAGAACAAGATAAGAAAGCTCAAGTCAGCAGGTACCTGCTTCGCTTGGTCTTCCGACGAGCAATTCTGTCGATCAGAACTCCTCGCCTCCGCCCTTTCTAGCCAAGACAACGTTCGGCCATTTACAAAAGTAAATGCATGCGCGCACACACACGCACACACAAGGGCGGCTGAGGCGGCGGGCGACGTCACGTCAAGTGGTCTTTGGCGACTGCGCAGGTGCCTCATGCGGAGCAACGGGTGCTCCGCTCCCCAAGTTTGTCACCCACCGGTGACGCATATACTGAGGAGGCGCGCTCGCGCCGACGTCACACGTGCATCATTGTTTGCAAAGACCCCCAAAAGTGAAAAAATGTCGCCCCTCCCAGTTGCCACGCCTCCCATAAATAAGACCATTATCTATGTCTGACTGTATCCTTTTTAGCACTGACACAAGGAACAATTGCGTTAAAAAAAAAACCTCCAACAACTGTCGACTACTTTTTTACGGCATTTATCCAAGTTTGTCCAAGCAGGAAAAAAATCATGAACAAAATGAACATTTGCCAACGTCTTAGCCCTTTTTGCAGGCACGGAGCTAGCAAAACACCACTCACTGACTGTTGGATGTTCGGACTCTGAGCAATACGTCGCATGCAGGTGGGGGCGGCGTTCCAACATTCTGGTCGGTGTGAATTTACACTTGCGTGGCAAAGCCGACAACCGGACGAGTTTAGACAAGCCTGCGGATCGAATTGCTTGTACGGCACGGTACTTCGGCCGGAAAACACAACGCAAATAGACCGGAAATCCGCATGCCCGTTTGCCGCCTTCTTTTTCGCAAGCGTCAGCCGCCTCACGGCTTCCTTGCCGATTCGGGAACCTTCCCGCAAGTCTGGACGGGCGTGCCAGAACCCAATCAATGACGTATGAGTCCATGCGGATCATGAAATACAACGTTGGCGTTCTGTGCCCCAAACGCTCTCGCAAGTTGAATGAAGCCGCTGCGAGTCGCGAGGGGAGGGAAGGAGGGAGCTGTGAATTCCGTTGCGCCCTGCCTCTGAGCCACCCCCCAGCCCTCCAAAAAAGTGGGCAGACAACCACCCCCCAGCCCGAGAAAAAGTGGGCAGACTCGAAAAAAGAGCGGTTAGAAGGCGTGCGCGTTTGTCCGTCCGGCGACCAGCCGCTCCCGCGAGCAACGGTCTCGGACTAATTCCAACACTAATGTGAGCGATCGCGCCACTGGCGACTTCTTGCCGCTTTCAGCATAAGCGCGGGACTGCCCGACAAACGGCGGGTCACGTGACCGCGGCCGACGTCAGCGCCCGTTTGGGCCGACCGAAAGTTAGCGAGCGATCGCGGGGCGAGAGGGAGTCTCCGCCCACTCGGCCCGTCCCCCGCCTCCTTCTCCGGCATCATATTGAGCAGCGGCAGGCAACCGAAAGCGTCGCAATGAGTCCCGCGAGGATGGAGCCGCGCTGGCCTCTCGTCCTCGTCCTCTTCTTCTTTTGCACGTCGTGGAGCCCGAGCCTCGGGCGCTCGCCTTTCCAGGCCGTCCTGCAGCACAGCCGCGTGCGGGGACGCCAGCAAGGGTGGGTGCGCGCTGCGCCCGCGCCTCCGCCTGCGCCTCGGCCCCGCTCGCTCGCCGCGCTTCTCGCTTCTTGTCAAACACTCGCATGACGCGCAAACGGCGCTCTTGGCAAATCGAAGCCGAAGCGCGAGTTGGGAAAGTCAGTCGAAGAGGCCGCGATGGACGAGCGCAACTCGGAGACGTTGCCCCCGGGTCCACGTGTGTGTTCGGCGGCTCCGCGGATGACATGAAACGAGGCTTTGTGCGTCGCCCCCTGCAGGCCCAACGTGTGCGCCATGCAGCAGCTGCGAGGCGGCGACAAGAAATACTTCGCCAACTGCAAGCAGTGGTACCATCGCAAGATCTGCAACCAGCCCACGTGAGTGACCCCGCCCCCCTCCAACGGCAACAACCGCCCTCGTTAAGAACGCCACCAAATGACCCGACAAACTAAAAAAACCCATCAAACTACTGCGGGAGCCCAAGGCCAAAGAAAAAAGCAATAAATACAAGCAGCGGGATTGCGAAGGCGTAGCCCACCTATCACAATACAAGACAACAAGGACCGGAGCCGGTACACGGCGGGGCCGCGGCGTTGTCGCAAACGCCCCACCCACCCGCATTTTAGCTTCGGCGTTAGTTGACGCGGGCGGCATTCCGATCTTCGCGCGATCGCATCTGGGCTTTTCAAAAGCTCGTCGTAGGACATTCCTTTCTTGCGCTTCATCTGGCGCTTTTTTATCAAACTTTTTGATGTTCGCCTAGGGCCGGGTTGCGTTTTGGCCAAAGGAAGTTGTCCGCTTGGTACGGAATCGCGAGCGACTCGAGCGCCAGAGCGCTTCCTTTCCCCGCTCGCCGCACGCAAGACGGCGCCCATCGCGGCCTTCTCCGGCCGGGTGCGCTCGCGTGCACCGTACGTCCGCGTAGACCCGTCCATGTCAACGCGGGACGAGCCGGCCGAATCCCGGGCAAAAGCAAAAGAAGAAAAGTTGGAAGGCGCCGTCGTCGCCGGAGCCTCGCCTCTTTTTCCGAGCGGCGGCTCTTTCCGTAAAAGTCGCGGGAGCGGCCGAGGGTTCCGTCGACGGGGTCAGGCGAGCGAGCCGAGGGAGGACCGTTCCTCCCCGACTCGCCCGCGTCCTTGCGCGCCAACCTTCCGTCCGTCACTCGTCACGCTTTAGCCGAGGCTTTGGTTGAGGAAGAGGAGCGCTTTCGGCAAGTTCCTGCCCGGCGTTTGTTTACCTTCCTGCCGTCTTGGCCGTTTTGCTGGCGTCCCGGCTGTTTCGCTGTCACGAAAGACAAATTGACATCTTGGCCCCGGACCCGCTGGAAAACAAGTGGGACTTCCTGTGCGGAAGCTCTGGAATGTTCCGCCCGAGAAGCCAGACGAAGGCCTTCCAGGTCTAACTTGGAAAGACTTCAACAAGGGCTCAAGCCTTTCAAGACGTCTTTCGCCGGCCTCCTTCAAAGCGACCCCGGGTCTTCCTTCGCTCCGTATTCCCGTCTGTTTGTTTTGGCTCGCTCGGTGAAATCTCAAAGGGAAGTCGAGAACTCCGGCAGCTGGGTGGGATCATTGCGCTGAGCCGCTTCCCCCGCAAAGCAAAGGGCTGGCCTCGGCCTTCTCGCTGCACACACAAATATGCGCAGGCTTGCCGGGAAGTCCCATTTACAAACAATTTGGCAAACGGGGGCACGGAAAAAACGTTTACTCACAAGTTTTACGAGCGAGCAGGAATTTCCGTGTCTGTCGAGCCCCATGAGGTGGTCCTGTGGAAAAATGTGCTTTTAGATCCCGGCCACCTCAACGCGCGTTTGCGCGCGCGCCCTGAACAGGGACGTCCGTCGCCATTTCGTCCGCGGCGTACCGCGCGACGTTCGCGACTCGTGTCCTGATTGTGACGTGGGGGCGCAGGGTGGTGACGTACGAGTGCTGCCCGGGCTACGAGAAGATTCCCGGAGAGAGAGGCTGCCCCGCAGGTATGACCTTTGACATCCCACGCAAAGGCCGGCCCAGAGGCTTCCGGGCCTGACGGAGGGGCCCTGGTGTGCGCAGCTCTGCCGCTGGTCAACATCTACAAGACGGTGGGGGCGGTGGGCGCGTCCACCACCAAGATGTACGCCGACAGAGCCCGACTCAGGGAGGAGATTGAAGGCCCCGGAAGCTTCACCTTCTTCGCTCCTAGCAATGAGGCCTGGGCGGCGCTGCCCACGGTGGGGAACCCCCCCCCCTCCCCCCTTGTCTTCCTTCCTTCCCTGTTCCCCGCCCCGCCTCTTCGCACCTTCCATCCGCCCTTTCCGACTTGCGACCCACTAACTTGAACATGCCGGCGCAGGAGATCTTGGACGCGTTGGTGAGCAACGTCAACATCGAGCTGCTCAACGCTCTCCATTACCACATGATCAACCGGCGCCTGACGACCGAAGAGCTCAAGCACGGCGCCTCCTTCTCCTCCATGTACCAGGACTTCCACGTGCACGTACACCACTACTCCAACGGGGTACCCGGCGCACACGCGACGCGACGCCCGGCCGACTCTTCGGGGAAGAAAACGCTTTTCGCCGTCAGATCGTGACGGTGAACTGCGCTCGTCTGATCAAGCCGGACCAGCACGCCACTAACGGGATCGTGCACGTGGTGGACCGCGTCATCACGGCCATCTCCGGCAACGTGCACACGCTCATCGACGTGGACGACGACCTGGAGACCCTACGCGTGAGTGGTGCCTCCGGCCGCCGAGCGCGGCCGCCGGACGCGGCCGCCCGCTGAGCGCGGCCGCTTCCCGTCCGGCTTTTCAGACGGCCGTTGCGGCGGCCGGCCTGACGAGCGTGTTGGAGAGCGAGGGCCAGTACACCGTCTTCGCTCCTACCAACGAGGCCTTCGAGAAGATCCCGCCGGAGACCCTGAACAGGATTCTGGGAGACCCCGTGTCCCTTCGAGGTAAAGGACGGCGGGCGCGGGAGCTCGCCCCTCTGCCCGCCTCACGCGCCTCCTTTCAGACCTGCTCAACTACCACATCCTGAAGAGCATGCGCTGCGCCGAGTCCATCGTGTCGGGAACGCCCATGGAGACGCTGCAGGGCACGGTGCTGGAGGTGGGCTGCGACGGGGACCGGCTGACCGTGGACGGGAAGGCCGTGGTGGTCAAGAAGGACCAGCTGGGCACCAACGGCGTGGTCCACTACATCGACCGACTCCTCATCCCGGACTCGGGTACGCTCCGCTTCGGGCGCTCGGGCTCACCGGCGATGCTCGCGGCTCGCCTGGGGAGCCCGAGCCGGGGGGGGGGTCAAAGTGTCGCCGCGCGAAACGAACAAAACGCGCCGCGCAGCCAAAACCCTGCTGGAGCTGGCCGAAAGCGCAGATGTGGCCACGGCGACAGAGATGTTCGCGAAGGCCGGTCTGACCCCCCGCCTGAAGGGCTCGGAAGCTCTGACCGTGCTGGCCCCGTTGGACGAGGCCTTCCGAGGTGAGCCGGGAGCGCCGGACGGAAGAAACGCGCGCAGTTATTTGGCTCCAGGCGTATCCTCTCTTGAGCCGCCGACGTACGCGCGCGCGCGCCCTTGGCAGGAAGCCCGCACGCGGCGATGAGCGATCACATCGTCAAGGGCCAGCTGTCATCCAAGTCCTTGTACCACAACCAAGAGCTGGAGACACTGTCCGGGCTCAAGCTGCGAGTCTTTGTCTACAGAAACGTAAGCCGCCTCGGGCGCTCTGTCGCTGCGCCCTCGCCGCTTCACGGACTCTTACGCAGAACCTGTGCATCGAGAACGCCTGTCTGGCCGCCCACGACAAAACGGGACGCTACGGCACCGTGTTCACCGTGGACAGCGTGCTGGCGCCCCCCACGGGGACGCTCATGGACGTCTTGAAGGCGGACGAGCGCTTCGGGTGAGTCTGCCGCGCGGCCGCCGCCCCAGGACGCGGGGCCACGCTGCTCCTTTGCTCTTCCAGCATTCTGGTGGGCGCCATCCAAACGGCCGGCATGACGGAGCTGCTCAACCAGCCCGGCGCGCTGACCTTCTTCGCTCCCACCGACGCCGCTTTCCGCGCAATGACGCCGGCCCAAGTCGACGAGCTGTTGCGTGAGCTCGGCGCCCCTCGGGCCGCCCTTACTTGCAAACACCGCGCAAACGCTTGTGTTCGCCGCTCCCGAGGCGGCGAATATTTACGCGAGGCCGTCCGGCGGGGCTTTCGCTTCTCCAGGAAACCGCCAGCAGCTGTCGGCCTTCCTCAAATACCACCTGGGCGAGGGGACGGTGGTCAGCGGCGGCGTGGGCTCGCACACCAGGATCCAGCCGCTGCAGGGCGACAAGCTGGAGCTGGCGGTGGTCAGAGCTCGCCTTCGGCTTGCGCCGGGCGCCTCGCGCCGCCGCGCCATTAACGCCGCCTGTCGCCCGCAGAAGAACTACACGGTCTTCGTGAACCGAGTGCCGGTGGCCCACGCCGACCTGATGGCCACCAACGGCGTGGCGCACGCCGTCGACGGCGTGGTCAAGCCGCTGCGTGAGTCCCCGCCCCTTCGGAGCCGCCCGTTCCGGGCGGCCGGTGACGTCGCCGTCCGTTTGCCCGCAGCCCCCAAGCCGGACCGGGAGCAAGCGGACGGACCGCCGGCTTCCCTCGGGTCGTCTTTTTCGGCCTCTTCGTCTACCTCTTCCGCGGTGAGAAAGAGCGCGCGGCGAGCGTTACCGTCGACACACCGAGCCGTCGCGAGGAAGCCGGTGAGCGCTTCCCACCCGTCTCGACGCGCATAAAAACGGGTGGCTCCGACCGTCTGGGTCCGAGCCGATCGGGCGCGGGACGCAAAACGCAAGTGACCAAAGATGACGAAGGTTTCCAACCCAGGCGGGGGCGGAATTTGCGCCGGGTTTTGCTTTTCTCGTCCGCCGAGCGAACGGGAAGAGCGGTTCTGGAGAGAGGGGAGGCCGCCGCGCCCGGAGGGTTTCGCAACCCGGAGTTTGGCTTCCTTTTTTTTTTTTTTCGCGGGAACGAGGAACCTAAACGCCACGGAGGGAGCGCTACTACTTGTAACATTGCGGCCGACCGCCGGCTCGGTGTGTCGAGGCCGATCGCGGCCTCCGTCAACTCGGCCGATGTCATCGTCCAATGCTTTTCCTTGTGGTTTTCCCAGCGCTCCGACTCCGGGAGTTTCAGGAACGGTGAGTTTTCTCTCTACGGACCGCGCGATAGGCTGGAGGGCGTGCCGATTTTCTCCTCTTCTCTTTGCAGACGACCTTTTCCAGAAGGTCATTCAAAGTCGCTCCAGCAGGACAATGACTGGCGCCCAGTGACGTCGCCGAACCTTTACAGCGCACCTTCGGTCACCCGCGGATCACTTCCCGTCGATAACGGAGCCGGCGCCGGGAAACGAATATCGAGCTCTGCGACCCTCACAAGGCAATCGGCCCGCATCGAGTTCGGGCCCATATTAGAATCGGGTCCGAAGCGGAGGATGCTTTGTTTCTTAGCCCTCTCGCTAACTAGCGCCGTATCACTAACAAGATAACGCTTGCTCTTTGCCGTCTCAGTCACTAACAAAAGTCAATCGTTCCCCGGGCGCGTCAACGAATCGCACTTCCTTCCCTTTTGGATCTCGTCCACGTCGGTGTTGCCGAAAGGCATCTGAAAGGCCGGAGCGCTTCTTCCATGCCTTGGCGCCACTCGCCATGACCGCGCCAACGCCGTTTTGAAAAAGGTTGTCGGGGAGGTGACCCGAGAGCTTTTGCACAATAAAGCTCCTCTCTCAAGACAAGTCCGTTTGCCCGCGTGTGTGTTCGGCTGGCGGGCGGAGGAGGAGTTAGGCCTTCGTTTCGTGAAACCGGTCACGTTGATCCCACGTTTTATTTTGGAAGAAAAAAAAGCATTTCACTTTGAAGACGGTGACAAAAAGTGCAATCATTGTGAGAATCACTTCCACTAGGGAATTCGAGGTCACGCGATTCGAGACGATTTTAAGGACACTTGGAAGCCATCCGGCACACGCGCGTCACGTGATTAAAGCGCGTCAATAATCAATGACAATAGAGAACGCACGCAAACGCACGCATCCAGATGATTAAAGCTGATCGACGCGCCCGCCGCGACGGACGCAACGCACGTCGGCGCGAGGAAATCTGATCCGTCCATCACACTCGCCGGCGACGAGCGCGGCTCCAATTTGACGCCAGTCCAAATCAAGCAAAGGCCCGGCGGCGGCAAAACAGAAAAAACAAAACAAAGGTCGCCCGGCGGCCGCAGAGAAAAGCGGGCTCTCACGCTTTTCCGATGTCCACCGTGATCTTGGTGTAGAGCGCCAACGTTTCCTTGGAAACCAGCTTGTATGACAGGGACTTGATGCCGTCCTTGCCCATGGTCTCCCGGGTGTGAGCGATGCGGTCGAACCTGACAAGACAGGGAACGCGCTCAGACTTTTGCGCCGGTCGGGAGGCCGGACGCCAACGGGGAGTCGCCGGCGCGAGGGTTAGGGAGAGAGGGCCGGGGGGGGGGGGACCTTCGTCCCGAAGAAACCATCCCACGTTTCGGGACAACTTGAGCGAGATGGTCGCGGCCTCAAATTTGTGGCCTCCCATCGGGGAAAGGCAGAGCGGGGAAACCGCGCCGGGAAGAGGCGTGGGTGTTGTGGCGTGCCGGGAGCGGCTGCGCGCGGGATCCTCCCGAGGGCGGCGCTTTCACACCCCCCGAGGGCGTGAGCCCCCCCCGCGCCCAGGCTCAAATGCCCCCGGAAAGTGCCGGCGCCCCGTCATCTCGCCGAGGGGCGGCGACCTTCGCGCAAGACGCCCTCATCTCTCTTTGCCCGAGGCCCGCTCGGCCACTCCCTCCCGGGTAAAGGCCCGACAGTTAGCGTAGCGCTTCGCGTCGACGTCCAGCTCCGGTAGATTCATTCCCCTTCGGGTCGGAGCGCCCCGGCGGACCGGCTTCCGCTCGGGCGACGGGTATTTGGCACGTGCGGGGCCTCGGGCCAACTCTCGGGAGGAATCCCTACCGCCGATCCGCGGCTTTGGGATATACGAAGACGACGGGCGGATAGTAACCAAGGCCGCGGGAGCGGCTCGCGGACAAAGACCGGCGCGCGCGTTGCCGTACCTCTGCGGGTTGGGCTCGTTCTTCTTGTCTCTCTCGTGACGGATCATGCGACATTTGCCCACCTCGCCGCCGGGCCTGGAGATGGACATTCCTTTGGACGCCAGCCTGCCGAGACAAAACGCTTACAAACTTTTTCTTTGCAAAAGAAAGCGGCGGGACCGAGCGGCCCCTTCGCGCACGGTCGCCCGGCCGGCGACGGCGGCGGAGACGACGAGGACGAGCCCCGATCGGCCGCCTTTCTTAGCCTAAGCCGCCCTCCCGGACCGTTAAAAGAGGCGCGGCTATCGGCGAGGGCCCGCCGCGCGATTGGATCCATTGGCTTCAATGGCTTCAATGGAGCTACGTCGAAAGGCGGGCGGGCGGGCGGGGGCCGCGGCGTCCGACGTAACAAACCGCCGGGCTAACCTGTTGTAGATGTCGTCGTCCTCGCCCCCCCAGCCCCAGTAGTTGTTGGGGAAGCCGTTGATGCTCAGGAACTGCCCCTTCGTCATGGACGAAACGCCGCCGAAGTACTGCTTGTACGGCAACCTGCGCGCGGGACGGGAGGGACACGGGGACGGGTCAGTCAAAGGAAAAAGCTTTTTTTCCGGCGGGGCGGGGAGGGTGACGCGGCGGTGACCGAGCGTGCGTGCGTGCGTGCGTGCGTGCGTAGGGTCGGGCTCTTTTTTTTTTTTTTTTCCAAGTAACGAGGGCAAGTTAGGCTTAGGCTCATGACTTACATTACAGTATTCCTGTATTTGAAAGGCACGGCATGACACGACTATCGCATTGCTTATCTATTTCTCTCGTCCCCATATCTGGAGATGCCCCCATAACTGGAAATTCTAGACGTAGCTCATTACGCAATGCTTTCGGTGGGGCTAACGTTAGCGGCGAGCCTACGTCACCTATTATTGTGTATCATCTTGATACACCAGAACTATTTATAGACTTTTATTAATAGCTGCGGTCCAGTGAAAATTTTGTCACGTATGCTAGTTGCAACAGGGATCTCGCCGACAAGGTTTCCAAAGGCACCGCGGAAAGCGGCGGCATATCTCCCGACGAATCTTCTAACCTGTGTCTTCCCTCAGCGAGAAAGCGCAATCCTCCGCGCGTTTTCTTTTGGCTAACTTCACGTAACTATGGCCCCGCCGAACGGGACCGGTAGTTTGACAAACCGTTCGAAAGCGGTTTGCCAAATTCCGCCACGACGCCGACCGCCGAGGACGAGGGCGGCATAGTGTCAGACCTGAAGCCGAACTTGTCCATGGACACGGACAGGTGCCTGGGCTGGCTGAAGCACTTGTACACGTTGCGGTCGTCCATGGGGATCAAGTCCACGTCGCTGAAGACGAAACAGTCGTAGTCGTACTCCTTCGTGGCCTCCGCGTAGCCCACGTTCAGCAGCTTGGCTCGGTTGAATATCTCCTCTCCGTCCTAGCGCAAGCCCACGCGCACACAAACACACACACACGCGCGCGCGCGCCCACGCGCAGTCGTGAAGGAGAAGAAGAAGGGCTTCATCGGGCGTGTTGAGCCTCGTGTCGTTGCTGTGACTGTACTTGACCACTAGGAGGTGTGTGTGTGAGTGGGGGGGGGGCTGGAGCCCCGCAGGTGACAGCTGTCCTGGATTTTTAGAGAAAACCGCTCTGTTGCATTTGGCTCTTTTTGCGCCCTACTATTGCCTTCCCTCTCTTCCGAGGGAGCCGTTTGGAGCCAGGCGAGCTTCACTTGCGTCAACTCTAACCGATAAAGGGCTGCGTGTGACCGGCTGGAGGATGCGGGTGCGAGGAAGAGTTTGATTTTGCAAAGCTCACCTGCCAACGCCGGCGATGCGAAAGCGTATCGCGACTTTACAGGAAGGAGGAGAAAGACAAGCAGAAGAAGGAGACGGCGGCGCGGGCCCCCGCCTCGACCGGCTGCTATCGGCCGACGCGGAGCCGAAGGGGCGTGTCCGAGCAGCTCCGCGCAGCCTACGGTGTCGGGTCGGGGTTAAGAACAACGAAGAGGAGGACAACACAACAAGAGGCGGGAGGGTTAGAGACGCTCATGCAGACATGCGAAACAGACATTTGAAAAGGCCGCTCAATCACGGGGAGAAGGTTACGTTGCACGCCGGGGCATCTCGTGAGCCGGAGCAAGGAAGCGCCTTTTACCTGGGAGGGGGGCGTTTGGCGCCTCGCCGTCCATACAAACGGACGTCGCCGCCGCTCGCGTCGCGCGTCCCGACGGCCGAGCGACAGCCGCGTCGTTTTGGGTGGACGGCGGGCAGCAAAACGTCCGCCGCTCGAGACGGACAAGAACGCTTTGCGCGCACCCCGCAAACGGGACGCCGGCCTCCGCCGGCGAGGCCGCTCGGAGAATGAGGTTTTCGGGGTCGAACGGGGAACCGTCGGCGAGCGGCGTGGCGCCGAGCGTAACGGGGGGCGAGGGCGGGGCTACCTGCTCCACCACGTAGACGCCGTAGTCCAGCTGCTGGCGCTGCAGGACAGGGTGCAGGTAGTAGAGCCAGAACTTGAGGTGCTCTTCTCGCTTGCGGAAGGGGATGACCACCGCCACCTTCTGGAGCGCGCGGCAGTCCGGCGGCTTGTAGCGGCCGCCCGGCCCCACCGCCGGGTTGGCCGCCCTCACCGCCTCCAGGCTCACCGCCGTGTTGAACTCCACCCGCAGCGGACCCACTGCAAGCAGGGGGCACCTTCAGAGCGAGCCGACATCCGGACGTCGGGTGCCGGGAGGTCAGGCGGAGACTACGGCCGTGTCATTTGAGTAGAAGACATGGGAAGGGAGAAGGAAACAGGCTCCCTCTTTTTTTTTTTACCTCCCTCCCTCCCTCCGTGGCCCGCTCGGGCGCAGCTGCGCAAACATTGCCGCGCCGCGCCATCCCAGCATCCCGGAAATGCCGCTTGTTCGTCACGTTGCCAATTCGCAAAAGTCCAGCGGGGTCTCGCAAACGCCGCCCATGGCCGCAGCTCAACTTCTTCCCGACCGTCGAGGAATCGGATTAAGCCGCAACAACGGTCATTCGAGTCCTACGTTACGATCAATTTGACGTTTATTCCGAGACATTGCCCGAGTAAGGGTACGTTGCGAGCTACGAAATTGCAACGAATGGCAAATCGTAACGGCAAACGTTACCTACGCCCGTTCCAAAGAAGCGTAATTGGCCGACGGCACAGATACGTTCGTTTTACGCCGGCCAAAAGGTTTGAAGTACGGAAGTGGCATGTGTCAAGTGTGGCGTGAAATGAAAAGACACAAATGAACACACCCTGTCTTGCGAGATCCAAGGTCCAAAGGTGTCATTGTAGATGGGCTTCTGTTGACGGCAAGCGCGAAAGGCACGGCTGCCCGCTTGCAGTCTTGCCATTCTTCTGTTTTTGAGTTGTGCGCACAAAACGGATCGGGGATTTCAAATCATTTCAGTTTCATTTAAGCGGCTCGAGAAAACGCCTTGGGGCCCGCGCTTCCCTCGAAGCTGGCGAAGACGCTCCAGGAGCGACTGCGTCTTTGGACGCGAGGGTTCAGGTCGAGACGGGTTCGAACCGGTCAAACGGACGGTCCATCGAGCGGTCCGTCAAAGCGGCCTCGGAGCCCGGGCTTCCGCCGGGCCCGGGCCCGAGCCCGAGCCCGAGCGCGAGCCCGAGCCCCCGCGACGCCGAGCGAGCGCTCCGCAAGCGAGAGTCAAGGGACACCTTGGCTTTGCGGAAAGGCGCGACTAACGGGCCGAGAAAGGAAAGGGACGGAGAAAACGGCAGAGAAAGGAAATGGGAGGAACTGACCGAGCAACGGGGACGTTTCCGGACACTTCTCCAAACTTCCGCCCGTCGTCGGCTCCACTCGGGCTCCCTGGGCGGCGGTGACGGCGCGGGTCTGCTGGTTCCGCGCGAAGGCGAAGCGTACGTCCAGAGAGCGGACGTAGAAGAAGACGGTGACGGAGATGTGCAGGAAGCAGAGAACCACCACCAGCTTGCACGTCCGCTGAAGGAGGCCGAAGTTGACGGGCGGCTCGGCCGGGGCCATGGTCACCTCGGCTCGCCTGGGCTTCCGCCGGGCCCGCTAGCTGCTCGCGCCCGCCTCCATCTTCTCTCGGGCCGACTGGAAGATGCGAGCCGGAAGAGACGCGACGTCGACGACGGCGGCGAGGCGAGGCGACTCGGCTCGGTTCCGCTCCTGGCCGTCCCGCTACGTTAGCCTCCGCCCCGTTAGCCTTCCCCGACGAGCGCTCGCGCAAGTTCTCTCCGTTTCGGCCGCTCCGTCCGAATCCAAGATCGACGCGCTCCGGAGGTGCCTCGCCGAACAGAAGCGGCTTATCGCCGAACAAAAGCTGCGTAGCGCGACGCGAGGCGAGCGACCGAACCAACTTGGCGGAGAGTTCCCCAAGTCCGCGAAGTTCAACGTGCGCCAAGTCAAACAGGCTGCGCGCTGGCGTTTCCGCAGGCGCCTTTCAAAATAAACCTTCGCTTGGAAATTCGGGCGAGTTGCGAAAATGACAAGAAACCTTTCATTGTGGACCAAATACGACAGGCAACGTGCAAAAACCAGCGCTCTTACCATATTTCAATTTTCATTTCACGTTTCTCGGAACGGGGCGGAACAAAACTGCCGGCCTCGCACAAAGAGCAAATACTCATTTCGCCAGTTTTTCCTTTTTCAACACGTAAAATAAAATGTTCTCTGACTGCGAGCCCGGAGAGAATTTGCATCAAAACAAGCCGAGTACACGTCCTAGTTTGCGATGCTATTTAACTGGAAAGCACCCGCCGCAGTAGGAGGTGACGTAACTTCGTGGCGGCCATGTTGTCGGAGCCAGCGCTGTAATCCATGGGCAATGACAATTTATATTAATGGAACAGCTGTGCTTTCAGGACTTAACATTTGATGTTAAGGTACGTCAACGAGCGGCTTTTGCCGTGAAACTTGTCATACTCCCAAAGATGAGAAATGCGCTTTGATCGTGTTAATGGTCGCGTTTGAAGAGCGCTGGACGCCCACCTAAGTTTGAATCCATTTGGGTAGAGTGGTAGAAGCGCTGAGTGAACTTCCGTTCTGGGAACTTTTCGACATCGCGATGACAGAGAAGGCCGGGAAGTAGCACTCTGGCGTCCTCCAGCGGCTCGACTGCCATCCACAGAGTACTCGCAAGCGCTCTTTCCAGTTTTCAGTGGGTTTTTTTTTTCCGCAAAAATGTACAAATTATGAGAAATCTTTTCCTCCATGAAAATAATACCGCTACAAAAGCAAAAAAACGCCCATTTGTTGTCAGGCTTATTGCTCGCAGAGTGGAGCGGTAAACTGTTGAAATGGCATCAAAACAAGGAAGAAAAAGTATGAAAAACAGACGGAGATTGGTCTTCTCTTTGCCATCGGACACAGCTGGCCGCAACTTCACGGGGTTTTTATTGGACACGGTCACACTCAAAAAGAAGCATCGAGATGTTGCCTCGACTAATCCATTCAAAAACAAAAAGTGTTCAATTAAAATAGTAAAGGTTTCACAGGATTGAGAGAATCACTTGTTGTATTGTAAGGCTTAAAACAACGTTTTCTCTTCCTTTTGTGAATGCACAACCATGTGCGGTAAAGCTTTTTTCCTACCAAAAAAAGACCATGTGTCGTTAGGCGTTCTGGTGACAAGTGTGTAAAAGCAAGCAAAACCCCGCCCACAGCAAAATGGAAGCCGGCGTGGCTGGCGGTTTTCCCACGTCCACCGTGATCTTGGTGTAAAGCGCCAACGTTTCCTTGGAAATCAGTTTGTAGGACAGAGTCTCGATGCCGTCCTCTTCCATGGTCTCCCGGGTGCGAGCGAGGCGCTCGTACCTGATGCCGTGGCAAAACAAGACTTGACTCGGCGCCGGGGAGCGGCGAGCCACGCGCCGAAGCGCGCGAGCGGCCGCCCAACTCTGTCGGCCCGCGCCCGGCCTCGGCAGAGGAGACGAGCGGCGGCGGCGGCGGCGAGCGGATGTTTGGAGCAAGCGGGGACGCCTTCCCGCCTCGGGCGTCTCCGCTTTGGCTCGCTCAACGTCCGCTGGGACCCGGCGACCATACGGTAGCGATGACGGCGCCGCTTCTTTGAGCCGGCGCCACCTCCCGGAATCCCGCCGGGGCCGGGACCCTCGACGGCGCGCGAAAAGGGCTGCCAACTGCCGATGCCGGGAAGACGCTTTGGCTTCCCCGACTGACTTTGGAGCTAGGGCGCGTCCCTATGAAACGGGACAGGGCGCGACCCGCGGATCCGTCGCGAGCGACCGCTAACGGGATGACTTTGAGCTCAACGACGATCATCCGTCGGCGATAACCAAACGTGTAGATCGGGGGTGGGCGATTCCGGGACTCGGTGGCCGGCGTCTTGCATGTTTTCCACTTTCTCTCTCAAACGCACCCGATTCAAATGATTACTATTATAATGAGCTAATGGCTTCAATCAGAGGCGTCGGGGAGAGAAAACTGGAAAACTTACAGGACACCGCAATTGGCCACCCCTGGCGTAGAATGAGTCGGGGCCGCGCCGCCTGCCTCCGTACCCGGCCGGACGGGAGAGTGACAGAAAGCGGGCGAGAGCGCGGGCGGGCGGGCGTAGTCATACCGCTCGGCGTTGGGCTCGTTCTTCTCGTCTCTCTTGTGGTGAATCATGCGACATTTCCCTACCATGTAGCTGGGCCTGGAGACAGACATTCCTTTGGACGCCACTCTGCCAAAACAAAACCTCTTCTTTTCGCAGTCACTTGACCAAACAGGCCGTCGTCCCGCATTCCAGAAGCGCCGCGCGTCGGGCCGGCCGGGACCCGAGCGCTCGAGGCTCGCCCCGCGGCGGGCGGCCCGCCGCTACACGGAAAGGCGGGGGGCCGCGGCATCCCAAGTGACAATTTGCAGGGCTAACCTGTTGTAGATGTCGTCGTCCTCGCCCCCCCAGCCCCAGTAGTTGTTGGAGAAGCCGTTGATGGTCAGGAACTGCTCCTTCGTCATGGAAAACGCGCCGCCAAAGTACTGCTTGTATGGCAATCTGCGCACGGGACGGGAGGGGCACGCCAGTCGGTCAACGGCAAAAGTCAATTCATTTCGCGCGGCCTCAGCCCTTCCCGGAATTCTCACGGCGAAGCCGCCGTTATTTTTTTCAACGTGCCGTCCATTATGTACATTTCTAATGTAAACAAGCAGTCAATGTGCATGGAAAAAAACATGAAAAAGATATCAATACGTGGGTGCGGCCAGCCAAAGAACTGCGTCCGCACCTGGTCAGCGGGTTGCTCCGCCCCCGCATGCTTCCCGTGTGAAAGCGGGGCCGCGCCGTCAGCAGAAAACAGCGCGTGGCCGACATCGCCTATTGAAATGCGTCTATTCCTAAAGCCCAAAAATTGAAAGAGCAAAGTGAGGGGAGATCCGCGCCCTTTGGAACGACCTCGGGCTAGCCTTAGCCGAGCCCCCCGTCTTACAACCCGCTCTCGTTTTTCGGCTTCCCCCGCCCGTTGGATTGTTTTTTTTCCCTTTGGTTTTCATTTGATCTTTTCAACATTTCCATTGAATTCTTGTTTGATTTCACGCTTGAATCTCGACTGGTACTTTGCCGCTTTTAAGCCCGCGCCGGAGGGAGCGAGTGTGTCGCCGTTCCAAAGGACGCGTCCAACCTGAAGCCAAACTTGTCCATGGACGCGGCCAGGTGCCTGGGCCGGCTGAAGCACTTGTACACGTTGCGGTCGTCCATGGGGATCAAGTCCACGTCGCTGAAGACGAAACAGTCGTAGTCGTACTCCTTCGTGGCTTCCGCGTAGCCCACGTTCAGCAGCTTGTCTTTGTTGAAGGTCTCCTCTCCGTCCTGGCTCGAGCGCGAGCACACACAAACGCACGGATTATATGTATGTATGTATGTATATATATATATATGTATATATATATATATATATATATATATATATATATTATAGTTGATTATAGTCATGACAATGATGTCAGGTTATGTTAGGCCAGCAGAGAAGGCCATGCTGGCCCTGGCGGCCCTCCACTGGAATTTTTACACTTAAAAGTCAACACCACTGTCTGCGGTTCTACAATTCCGTTGCAATAGAAATACAACACTGTAATATAAGTGCAACACGAAAACAAAGCCAGCTAAGGGATTGAATCCTGGGCCATACTCCTGCAGCTCCCTGGTGCCGGGAGGCCTTTAAAGGGACAATGTGTAAGAATGAGATCGTTTTTCAGTACGGACAGCTGGAGATTTACATTGTCCGTAGCCATAACAGACATGGCTTCCTCTGGTGGAGTGCCCCCCCCGCAATGTAATATTTCATGATAACGAGACCTACCATCATAGTTAAAACGTACTATTGATGGCCGACAACACATTTATTTGCACGTGTATTACATTTATATTTATTTAATGTGTTCCTTTTGAATGAAAAACGATCTTACACATTGTCCCTTTAAGAAGAGCCACGTTTCGCCTCTCGCCCTCCGCCAAAAACAACGGGGCATTCGCTCGGGTATCGGCCGGTCACGTCGCCCAGAAAACCGTCGAGTCGCGATCGGTCGTCGGTCCAGCCGCCGCGTTATTTTGCGCGGGCGGCAAAACAAATCCAAAACGCTCCGTGCGCATTCCGCAAACGGGAGCTTAGCTCGGACCGCGCGGCCGCAAAGGAGAAGAGAGGTTTTCGGCGGGCGGACGAGCCCCTGTGGAGGGTGTCCCGTTTGAGACGACGAACGGCAGGAAGAGCTCGAGCGGCGCCGCGCCCCGGCCGGGTCTCGGCGCGAGCGGGAGGCAAGGCTACCTGCTCCACCACGTAGACGCCGTAGTCCAGCTGCTGGCGCTGCAGGACGGGGTGCAGGTAGTAGAGCCAGAACTTGAGGTGCTCTTCTCGCTTGCGGAAGGGGATGACCACCGCCACCTTCTGGAGCGCGCGGCAGTCCGGCGGCTTGTAGCGGCCGCCCGGCCCCACCGCCGGGTTGGCCGCCCTCACCGCCTCCAGGCTCACCGCCGTGTTGAACGCCACCCGCAGCGGACCCACTGCAAGCAGGGGGCACCTTCAGAGCGAGCCGACATCCGGACGTCGGGTGCCGGGAGGTCAGGCGGAGACTACGGCCGTGTCATTAGAGTAGAAGACATGGGAAGGGAGAAGGAAACAGGCGCTGCGCTGCAGTCAGGTGCAATACTTGATCTTTGACTTCTTATCTGTGGGAGACTCGGGAGACACCTTCAGAGGACTATTTGAAGGTACACGGCGTAAGCTTGATTCCTTATCCCAAACGTAAACGTTCGCTCCTTTGTTTCCTTTGTTCTCCGAGGCCTTTGTGTCTTTCTGCTTTTGCTCATGTGCATTAAAGCTTGTAGCGGTTCTGGCCCGGCTGCGTTTCCGGAATCTGCCACCTGGCAATGCGGGTTGGTGACGAAAATGACCGATCTCGGACTGGGCATAACCCTCGCCCGGGCCACTAACGTGTGTACAAATATTTATTGCTCGGAGTCGCGAGATTCGATCGATTCGCTTCAAAGTTAAAACGAGCGTCGTATGTACGTACTCTCGCATTGTAAATGAAGCATATGTAACATATTTAGGATGTGTCGTCTTTTCGTTTATTCAAATTTGTTTTCTGTTTGGAATGACGTGAAGCGTTGGCGCGTTTGATCGGCGTGCGCGCAAGAGAGGAGGGAGAATAGAAAGAGAAAGAAAGAAAGAAAGAAAGAAAGAAAGAAAGAAAGAAAGAAAGAAAGAAAGAAAGAAAGAAAGAAAGAAAGAAAGAAAGAAAGAAAGAAAGAAAGAAAGAAAGAAAGAAAGAACGAACGGAGCCGCCCTTTTCAAGGCTTGTGTAATCAAGCGTCATCCAAGCGAACCTTCCACAAATGACCGAGTTGATCATCCCAGCGCATGCGTAGTTTGACTTGCCAAGTGCGTCCGTCGTTAGGGACGCGGACCGGAGCGTGCCGGATGTCGCACTGACAAAAACTACAATGGGACTTTAGCAAAATACTAAAGAAATCGAAGTAAACGAACATCCCAAAACACGCTTCGCTCAGTTATCTGCGATGTCCGTTTGTTTCGTGAGCTGAAAAAGTGCGCGAACGCACATCGCAGCCAGCCGGCCAGCGAGAGAACGGGGAGGGCGGAAAGGGTCTTACCGAGCAAGGGCGAAGTTGGCGGACATTCCTTCACGCTTTCGGCAGGGTCGGGGCGGCTCTGCGGGATCCGGACCGAGGTGGGGACCGAGGTGGGGACGGAGGTGGGGACCGAGGTGGGGACGGAGGTGGGGAGCGCGTCCGGAAGGGTGACCCTCCAGGAGAGCTCGAGTAAGACGAGCAGGACGCAGAGCCCGAGGGTCGCCTTGAAGATCTGACCGCTCCTCTTCATCCTGGATCTCGGCTCTTCGGCGAGGTGGCAGGAAAGTTTCCCGTGCGGCCAAGGGACTCGGCCTTCCGCGAACGCGCAGGACAAGTTGCTTTTGTGACGTCCTACGTCGCAAACCGAGCGAAGGCGGAAACGGGGAGGCGGTGAAATATCGTCCCCAATAAAAAGATGACTCGTTGACATTTATGTAACGATTGCACCAAATAACCACGACCCGATTTCGATCGAGTCAGGGGAAGAAAAATACGCGGTTGAAATTTGAACTCCGTTACATCCGCGAGTCAATGAAAGCTTCGACCGCACTGGAAATCAAAGCCAAACGGAAACTTCGGACGCGTGAAGCGCGCAGGTCGTGTAATTGCTTTTCAACGAGCTCCGCCGCACAAAAACGTGCGGCGTTTTCCCTCACCGAGTCGGAACCGTCTTTTTTTTTTAACTTAAAGCTCACAAAACACATCGGCATTGACGACCTATTCGTACTCCGAGAGCGACAATTTCTACAGCAGCCTACATTTCTTTTATAAAGTACACGCGGTCGAGCGATTCGCTGAGACTTGAAGCCGCCGCTCTCGCGCCGACAGTGGGCGCGCTCTCGCGCCGACAGTGGGCGCGCTCTCGCGCCGACAGTGGGCGCGCTCTCGCGCCGACAGTGGGCGCGCTCTCGCGCCGACAGTGGGCGCGCTCTCGCGCCGACAGTGGGCGCGCTCTCGCGCCGACAGTGGGCGCGCTCTCACGCCGCCGGGCTGGGCGAGCTCACGTCTCGTGTCAAACGAGCTCCGGCGCACCGGAGCTGCGAAGAAAACTGTTCGTTCTGCCGTCTAAGACAAGGCGTCGCTCGCGAATCATGGCCCAAACGTTTCACGTGCTCCGATGTTTCCGCTGCGACAGCTTCCAGACGCAACAAGTAAGAGCAGCGCCATCGCGTGAGGCTAATGGCTAGCGTTCCGCCGGTGACACCCCCCCGACTCGCAACAGGTGAAGAAAGCCAAAAAGTGGACGTGTAAACTCTGCGGGGAGACGCAGTCTTTGCTCAAGGTAAGCGGTAAGCGGTCCACTTGGGTCTCGGTGAGAAACGCGCGCTCGCTCGCGCGCCGCAGGAGTTCGACCGAGGAGGCGCGGCGGACTGCCGGCGTCTCGTCCAGAAGCTGAACGCCGCCAGAGGCGCCGCGCCGGAACGGCCCGCGACGGTCGGAGGCGACCGGGACCGAGACGAAGCGGCGACAAGACCGCAGGCGAGTCGCTGGAGCAAATATTTGGACGACGAGGGGGAGCCGCGTTCCCGAGGCGACGGCGGGATCGGCAGGTGATGACGTCACCTTGGAGGGTTTGCCTCCGCTTGCTTGCGTTGACTTGGACCGGGCGGAAGGGAAGCCGAGTCGAAGGCTTGCCCGTGGTCCGAGCCCGTCCAAGTCTTTGGCGCGCGCGCGCTCGCTCGCGTCTCAGGGAGGAGAGAGGCGGAGACGGAGCTGAGGTTGATGAGAGGCGAGGCTTCGGAGCTGAGGTTGAGAAGAGGCGAGGCTTCGGAGCTGAGGTTGAGAAGAGGCGAGGCTTCGGAGCTGAGGTTGAGAAGAGGCGAGGCGACGCCGCTCGCGCTAAGCCTGCTTGTGCTGAGCCTGCTTGTGCTGAGCCCGCTCGCGCCGCGCCGCGCTTTGGGCAGCCCCGCCCCCCGCTTCCGGCTTCCTCCATGTTTGACAGCGGAGAGGACTTTGACGCGGACTTTTGCTGATGTCCGAGTTTCCCACCTCGCTCCTACCGCCCTCGCGCAAAGTTTGAAAACGTCGTCATTAAAGCTGCTCAAAGCGTTTTTATTGAGTGTCAACGGGTGTATTTGCATGGCCGACGACGCTCCGACGGCGTCAGCGAGGGTGGGGGCGGGTCTTCTTTGCATATTGGATGGCGTCCAAGGCGGCGCCGATGTCAAAATCCTTGGCCTGCAAGAGGCGGGTCAGCCAGCCGCCCTCGTCGCCGAAGCCCATGGACAACATGTGAGTCAGGGACTCCACCAGGCGCGGGTCCGCCTCTGGGGGCGGGAAGGCTCGCGCGTTAGCCGAAGGCTCGCGCGTTAGCCGAAGGCTCGCGGCGCCGCCCGGGCCGGCGCTTACCCGGAGGGAGGTGAGGGTAGAGCGGCGTCGCCTCGGCGCCCCGGGGAGCCTCCGGGACCGGGGCCGAGGCCCCGGCGGGAGCCCGGCGGTTTTGCTCTCCCTCCCGCTCGTCGTCTTGATGCACCGACTGGAGCTCTCCGCTGGAAGGGTCCACCTCCCTGCACGTCACGTGAGTCCACTCTTCTTCCGCCTCGGCCTGGCGTGCGGGAAAAAGCGCCGCGGCTCAGGTGACGTTGGGATGCGCGCGGCGAAGGAGGCAAAGGCGCCAAAAGTGGGCTCCTCGGCTACAAGACCACTGTCGCCAGAGCCCCAAAACGGAAAGCCGGTTGGAGCGACGGGAAGAGACTGACCTTTCCGGGGCGAGCGTCGCCCTCGGCCCCGCCCCCGGGCGCGCCATCGGCCCCGCCCCCGGGCGCGCCATCGGACCCGCCATCGGCCACGCCCCCGGGCCCGCCATCGGCCACGCCCGCGTCCCCGCCATCGGCCACGCCCCCGGACCCGCCATCGGCCACGCCCGCGTCGTCCCCTTGATCCCGAGGGGTCACCTTGGTCCTCCGGCCCCCGTGCTCCACGTCAACGTCCACGTCGATGCCTGCGCGCCACAAAAGCCAGTCACTCCCCGCCCGGCCGCGTCCGGCGCCTCACGCTCACCTAGCGGGCTCACCTAGCGGGCTCAGCATGGCCGCCACGCCCTCGCCCACATTCCTCAGGAAGCCCAGGCCTGCTGGGGGGGGGGTTCGGAGGTCACGGGCGAGCCCGCGCGCATCTCGCCGACCATAACGGGGACGACGGGGACACTCACCTGCCGGGGCGGCGCACCTGAGGTTCTTGCCGGCGCACTGGCGCATCCTCTTGGTCAGCTTGCCCCGCGGGAACAGCGCCTGGAGCGGAGGCGCCGCGCGACGTCAGCCGTAAGCCGACCTCCCCGCCTGCGGGCCTCCACACCTACCTGCAGGGGGTGCCAGATGGGCAGCAGCGGGTGCTCCGTGTGCTTGCCCTGCACCTGGCAGGCCGAGCACAGGTCGTAGTCCGGGCACACGCTGCACTTGAAGCGCACGCCCGCCACCGGGCCCTCGCAGCCGTCGCAGGTCACGTTGGGGTGCGTGACCCCGGCCGGGGGAGGCGCAAAGGCGCCCGGGGGGAAGGCGTGAACTGGAAAGTCACGACGGTGCTCCTTCTTCTCTGCCCATCCAAATTCAAACATTTGCTTCACTTTGGACGAGATCCAAACTCGCGCGCGCCATACGACAGAAAGCGGCTGACTAAACCCTAACCTTTCATCTGGGGTATTTTTCCAAAAATCTACTCTTCCACCGCGTGCTCCGTTTCTTCAAATTGCCCGATCTCGAGTGACGTTGCGCATTTTAGAAATTCTGCCCCACGCCAGTGATACGCAGAAACACTTCTATATCGATATTTTGGAGCTCTTCCGGTAGCAAACAGAAGCAATCACTCGGCCGCCCCAAAGTATTTGTCGAGGGCCGAAACGTTGGTTTTCGCGCGGCTTTGGAGCAACGGCACTTTTGGCATGGGTGGCGCTGTCGGTTTGGGACTTCGGTTTCCTGCTTACCTTTGATAAAAACCCGCAAGACGTCATCCTTCATGCATTCCACGCCCATGGCGAGCTCGTCATCGGAGGAGAAGGCCACCAGGTCCCCTTCGCAGTCTGTCGAGGGGCCAAACTTCAACGCGGGGCCCCGGAGGGCCCCCGGCGGGCCCCGGCGGGCCCCCGGAAGGCCCCGGAGGGCCCCGGAGGGCCCCGGAGGGCCCCGGAGGGCCCCGGAGGGCGGGGGAGCACGCGGCCTACCTTTGTAGTACATGTTGATGGCGGCCTTCTTGAGTCCGGAGAACATCTGACAAGTTTTGTCGCCCAGACGTTCGAAGCCTCCGACCGCGTACGGCTCCAGCAGGAAGCGGCGAATCTCCCGAACCGACTCCTCTTTGCCCAGCAGGTAAGCCTTCACCGTCACCGACATCTCGGCCGCCGCTGTTTGCGCTTGTTTTTCTTCTTCCGGCTCTGACGCTCACCCTTCTTCGGATGCTCTTCGCCAAGTCCAGCCGGGCGCTTAGTGACGCAGCTTTTAAATGCGGTTCGTCTGCAGCTTCCGGGATGGGCGTGACCGCGCTCGGTCAATGTTTACGTGTCACCCGATAGGTGCGGCGACCGAGCCCCGCCCTAAGCGACCAATGGGACGACGGGGGATTTCCCCGGGCTCGCGTGACCCGACCGCCCCGGAGTGACTCGCGGGCCGCGAATGTGCGCAGTCATTCTGACAACGCGACAAACCTCTTTTGTTTATTTGGGCTCCTTCTGAGTTTCGGCTCGCTCGCTCGATGTGAACTTAAGCGACCGAATGCGCTCGTCTTTTAAAAACGACTTTAACGCCGTCCAAAATCCGAATGCCAGCGTTTTTCCTACCCATCGTCAAATGTTTTGAGCGTGTTAGGGCTGAAGCAGACTAATGTTTTCAAAACCCCGATTTGCATCTCAACCCTTGTGCCATTGTTACAAACGATGGAAATTCCTTTCGATTTTTTACGGTCGTAAAGAATCGACGGGAGGATGGCGCGCGACGATTAAAATGTAAAATTTCAAAATGCGACGATTCTGACATTTCTGCGCGATCGCGATCGGACTTGGGAGACACCGTCCAGATTTTTGGACTGTATAAGCCCATTGCTACAGTTTTTGAGTTGCATTTTAATAGGATTCGCCGCATTGATTTTCGTTCCGTTGAGCGGCGGTCAAACTGCCGGCAAACGGATCGTTCTTTGTAGACTTTCGTTTCACCTCAAGACGGTAGGTGGCGGTAGAGACCAGTTCACGGATTTGTCTTAGTGTGGTCACTTCACGGGCCGCAAAGACAGACCGTATCATTTTCCATGTTCTCGTTGGCGTTAACCTACTTAACGTATGGATAGAACTGATGGCGCCCAACAATTTGGGTGGTTGAAGGAAAAAAAATATTCATCGCTTGAATTGTTAGGTCTAAAAACGTTTACAAAATCAGGAAAAAAAAGGCAACATGTATTTTACAGAGTGCGTGCACAAGGGTCGGTCGGGCAGGACATCATTTCAACGCGACCCATTTTCAGCTGTTCCCCAAAGCTTCGAATCCCTCCTTCAGCGCAGAATGATGAAATGCCATTTTAGAGGAAAACATTTTATTTCAAGCGCAACCAACAAGTGAGCGGGGGCTGCTCCAGATGACGGTTTTGGCCGTTGGTGTGTCGCGGGGAAAATCAAACGGCAGAGGCAAAGTTTGTGAAAAAAATGACACAACCGCTACAAGAACAAATGCAAATGGACGCAGCCCTTGGAGGGAGTTTTGTGAAAACATTGATTAAAAAAAAAAAAAAAAAAAGACTCAATGAGAGGAGGCCATATGACAGCTGTCACCGTCCGAGTCCTTTGGAAAACTCTCGCCGCGTCTTTCGCCTGGGTCCGCCCGCCGCTTTTCGCGGGGAAGCCTTGCCTAAGAGCCATGGGCGTCCGGCTCGGAAAAGCAAAAACGCGCGGACCGACGAAGGCGCGGCAACGAAACGACGAGGGGGCGGGGCGGCCTCCGTCGCGTCGGCCCCGCGCCTCCGACGCGTCGGCCCCGCGCCTCCGACGCGTCGGCCCCGCGCCTCCGACGCGTCGGCCCCGCGCCTCCGACGCGTCGGCCCCGCGCCTCCGGGCTTTTTCGGGAACGTCGCGGTCACGCCGCCGAGCCTTTCCGGCCCAACCGGTTGCGGCCGGGCCTTACCGACGCCAGACGAAGGAAGAGCTCATATGTAGAGGGGGTGGTACTGGCGAGGCGTGAGGCGCTTGCGGCACGTGGGGCACGTCTGCGAGTGGCGCAGGGCGTCCCGCAGGCACTGGCTGCAGAAGACGTGGCCGCAGCGGGTGGACACGGCCAGGCGCCCGCTCTCCACCATCTCCGAATACGAGTCCATGCACACCGGGCAGCTGATGGTTCCCGGCGTTAACCTGAACACGCGCGTGCGGGGCGGGGACACAAGTCCGTGACCCCAACCTGGATTTTAGGGGCCGCGTCCAAAATGCGCCTGAGCCCCGTTCGGACGCGTCGCCGCCTAAAACCCGGAGGGCAAATGCCCCCGATGACCCGAAGCCAACTTGTCGCTTTTGTTTTTCGGACCGTAGCGGAGGGCCCTAACCGCGACACGGGGCCCCATCAAAGCGGGTCGACCTTGCTCGTGATCCGAGTCGCGTCTACGGGCTGAACCCGCGAGCGTCGCGCGTTTCTTGAATTTGGGGGGGCTGCGCGGCGGGGTTCCTCACCTGCTGGAGCGCCGCGTCCGGCGCGGGGGCGAGCCGCCGGGCGCCGGAGGGCGAGCGTCGTCGTCGTCGTCGTCGCTGCTGACCACGTAACTTTCTCCCCTGCCTTGAGGGCCTGGTCGGAGGACACGCGCCACAAGATTGGCAAGTCAACGCGAGCGACGCGGAGGGGAGGAGGGATGCGCCGTACCTTCGTCCACCAGCTTGGGGCGGCGAAAAAAGACAAGCGAGAGGAGAAGTTAGTCGACCGTTTTGCGCCGCGCTGGGAAGCCGGCACGACGCTCCTTAAAAATACAAAAAAACTTCCACACCCCCCCACATATTGGACAGGAACCCATCTACAATGGAAGCGGGCCTGCCGAGTTTGGGGTCCCCCCCGCTCGAGTTAAGACCCTCAAAAAAGGCACGGCTACCCTTCAAAGTTAGAAGACCGTGGGATAAATTCTCGAGGATTGTCTCGTGAGAATACGAGCGAGGTGAGAAAGGCCTAAAATGCGGGCTAATTCCCCCAACTTAAAAAGCGTCAGCCATCTAGTGAAAACAGAGCGGAGCTATTTTTGGACGAGTGAAAGATCCGACCCGCGGGGCCAAGCGCGCCTATGATCATTTGCGGCCGCGCCGCGTCCGCTCGGCGTGAGACGCGTGCGGAACCTGCTCCTTTGGTACCCCGCGGGTGCGGCTTTATTCACCAGCACGGAGTCGTTGCTGGTGAGGTCGACGACGTGCGTGGCTTCGGCCGCCTCCGACGTCAGGTCCACCACCACCACCGCCTCCTCGGCGCCTGAACGGGGACGAGCGGGCGCGGCGTGACCGTCGGCTCGGCGACGGAACTCTCGGCGCCACTCACCCGGGATATCCGGCGGGCGGTCCGCGACGCTTCTTCTGTTTGGCGCCCGGCCCGTCGCGCCGGCCCTCCTGCTAGCGTGGGCCGCCCTGCCGGCGGCAGCCCGGGCGCGGGGTTTGGGGCCGCCCGGCGGGCTCCCCGCGTTCCTTCGCTTCCTCTGCGCCTGCAAAAGACGGGGCTGAAGGAACGACTTTCCGAACCCGAGCGGGTGACATCGAGCTCAGTTCGCTGCGCTTTCTTGAAAAGCCTTCCCAGGTGTCTTTGCGCAGGCTCACTAGGGCGCCTGTCCCTGCCCCGAGACGGCTTGGCTAAGGATAGGCGGCTATTGACGACGGGCGGGCGGACGGACGGGCGGGCCATCCGGCATCGGGAGTGGGACGCGACACAGCCACGGTGGGCCTCCTCTAATGTGCGCAGCCGAATTCACCTGCCGACACAACTACGCGCGGCAACTGTCCCGTCGCCTAACGTCACGCGTGGGGATCTGGCCAAACACGCTCCCGCACAAGCTTCGCTAGCAGAGTGCGAGAAACGGCCAGCCAAAGCAGCTAGCGAACGACGGAATCCTCGGCGCTTTCTGCCAAATGTGCTAAATGACGAAACGCTTGTTGCCGATGGGGAACACGCGCTGCGTTCCGTCGCGTCGACGCGCTGTCGCCCCCCAGGCGAATGGCCTTTTTAGCGATAGGGTGAATGGAAAAGTCCGCGCGAGTCGTTTGAGCGCATCCGACGACGTCGAATGACGGCTTTTTCACGAAGCGCTGAGCCTCGGCACCCGCGCCTCGCCCCGACTCACGGTGTTGCTCATAGCCGGAGGGCGACGGCCGGAGGTCGCTCGCTCCGCCGGCTGTCCGGCTCCGCTCTTCGATATCGCTAGCGCCTCGCTCGATGAGCGGCTCCCGCTGGTCGGCGTTTGCTTGACGGGCGAACGCTCTCAGTCGGAGCGCCCAGAGCGGACATCGGGCGTCGACGTACCGAGACGCTCGCGTTAAAAGCGCGCCATTGGGACGTCTACGCAAGCAGTCACGCAAATGGCGCGCACATCCCCCCCCCCCCCCCAATTCGCTAGCAGACGCTATTGCTAACGGAGAGCCGGATACCGTCATATCCGGCTCGCGCTCGTCCTCCTGTGACCGTCGGGGCGCGATAGCGCCGCCCTGGCGGACTGGAGGCAACAGGGAAACTGGGGGGGAACTTGTCGAGAAACGTCCTTAACGGCGGCCATCTTACGTTGCCGCTCGCGGCATCCTCGCCTTCTTTGCGACGAAAATGTCGCAGGGCCCGATGAGGGTTTAAGAACAAGCCGCGACATCCTGGCTTCCCCCGCGAAGGGCCGAGCGCTGCTCCGTCCTGCGCAGTTCTCCAGCGCGCCCTCCGTTGCCGGGCAACGTCATCCATCGCGCGACGGAAGTCCTCTTGGCCGGCGACGGCCGCTTCGCAAGCGAAAGGTGCCAAGGCTTCGGGAAGGACAGCCGGCAGGTGAGCGCCCGCTCGCGGAAAGGCTCGTCGCATGCACTTAGTTCGCTTCAGTGTAGCGAGCCCCCGTCAGATCGCGCACCTTGTTGTCGTTTGCAGGGGGGAGCCCGCCACCATGCTGGCGCTGCGGGGGGGTCTCCGCGTACAGCGGCTTCCCGCCGCGGCGCGGCGCGGCTCGGCCTTCTCGCGGAGGTCTCCTCCGCCTCCCGCCGGCCGCTCCCCGGCTCTCAGCCGCCTGTATTCGGGCTGGTACGAGCACGCGGCGCACTCGGCCCCCGTGCGCCTGGCCGAGGACTTCCTGGTGCAGGTGCAGCAGAGCAGCGGCCTTCCCTGGTGGCTCAGCATCGCCGTCAGCACCCTGGGAGTCAGGACGCTGGTCACGCTGCCCCTCGCCGTCTACCAGATGCGCGTACTCGCCAAGGTGCCGCGCCGCCGCCCTCCCGGGACATGTTTGCTGACGGGGACGCGTTCTCGCCGGGGCTGCGCAAACCTCACGGTCGCCACTCTTGTTGGCCCGAGTTTGCGCCTCTTTAACTTCCCCGTTCGAGCCTTTCCCCGGGACGTCGCGCTTCTTCTTGCGAGAGGTGACGGCATCGCTGGCGCTGCCCGAGCTTCTCTGCCCAATTGGGCTTTGACGGGAGGGTGGAGGAAAAAGGAAAAAAAAAAAAAAAAAAACGACTTTTTCACCACGAAGCGTCTTCACAAGCAAGCAGGAGGCAGCCTTACTTGAGAATGCTGTTATTTTATTTATTATTTTATTTATTAGGGACCGCGTCGTCTTTATTTTGACATCGTTCCAGCATTCCCCTATGAAACAGATGGGTCTGGCGGCTAATTGGCAAACAAATCTCAGAACGGGCAGTCCTCTTTTTCAAGGCGGCTCCTTTTACCATGTTGTGCCCTCAAGGCCTTTGTCGCCGCCCTCCCTGCAGGTGGAGGCGCTGCAGACGGAGATTGCCGCACTGGCCCAGAGGCTTCGCTACGAAGTGTCGCTGAGGGCCGCGGAGCGCGGCTGGACGGACCAGCAGAGTCGGTAAGGATGGCCGTGCCGCCCCGCCCCCGCCCGGCTCACGGCTCGCCCTTCAGCTTTCAGTTCCGGAAGAACCTGCGGCGCCTGGTGTCTCAGTTGTACGTGAGGGACAACTGTCACCCTTTCAAGGCCTCGCTGTTGGTGTGGGTGCAACTGCCGCTGTGGATCGGCCTGTCGCTGGCGCTCAGGAACATCAGCGCCCCCTCTTCGGGTGAGCGGGCCTAGTCCGTTGGCTATCCGCCACCTTATCGCGCGCTCTTTCATGCAAAGCGGCGCGGCTGTTCGCCATCACTTTTGCCACAAGGCGGTGGCGCGCGGAGGACGCGCAAGTGCGAATCGGGACTTGGCCGCAGGCGGCTTTCGAAGCCGCCCGCGAGCGCGGGGTCGGGCGTCCGCCACGTCGGTGGGGCGGGGAAGGGGAAAAAAAAAAAAAACGGCGGCATTTATCTTCCAGCGCTGGAGAGCTCCTTGGCTACAGGGGGCACCCTGTGGTTCCCCGACCTGACCTCGCCAGACGCCACGTGGCTTCTCCCGTCGGCTCTGGGGCTGACCAATCTGCTGATCGTGGAGGTACGCGAGCGGCGGCGGCGAGGGCGCCGCCTCGTCATCACGCGGCTTTTCTTCCACCTCAGCTCTTTTCCCTGCGCCGGTCCGACGCGTCGTTTGTCCAGAAAGCGCTGATAAACGCGATGCGAGCTTTGTCCCTGCTGATGATTCCCATCGCCGCCGGCGTCCCGTCGGTGAGTGGCGCCTCGCCGCAAACTGTCCGGTCGGGAGCGAGCGGTCTTTGCTCCTCTCTCCAGGCCGTGGCGCTCTACTGGTGGTGCTCCAGCCTGGTGGGCTTGGCTCACAACTTGCTGCTTCGCGCCCCCGCCCTCCGCAAGCTCCTCGGACTTCCCGCGCGGCCCTCGGCCAGGCCCTACAAAGAACTGATGGACGCCGTGCTCAGCAAGTACCGCAAGTAGAGGCCGGGCGCGCGAGCGCGAGCGCCGCTTCCGGCTTGGGGCCGGCCGGGACTCGCCCGCGGCGCCGGAGGAGTTGCCGAGAGTCCCCGAGCCGGGGTTGGTCTCCGTTTCCCGGGGCGCGACGGCAGGGATTTCCTCTTCTCCTTTCCGTTAGCGGCTGCTTGAAATAAAACGTTGGGCCTTTCGGAAGCGACTCGGCCACTTTGTTGAAAAACCCTTCAGCCGCATTTCAGTTTCCGTCCCGGAGGCAATTTCGCTCGGCCTCCGCCCGAATGCGCCAGGACGTCTTTGTCTTGTAGACTGACATTAAAAGGGTCAAGCCACAACTTTGTTTAAAGTACCCGTCACTCGTTCATCCTATTCAAGACATTCCTTCATCAAAACGTTCGGCCAAATGCAACTTCTGCGCCAGACAGACAAACGGCATCGAGCCTGACAAATCACGTGATCCGGAATGACAGAAAAGGGTCCGTCGGTGATTGTGTGCTAGACGCCGGCTAGGGTCGGGCGAAAGGCAATAAAGCTCACCTGCAGCGCTCGCGTCACTTTTATTTCAAAACAAAGACAAGGGAAAATGTCACGCCGTCATCATGCGAGGCGCGATGCTCATAGACATCAACTCCTGGAAGAGAAGCTTACACGCGTACGGCATCCGCACCAACGAGATCTGCGAACAGAACAAACCGCCGTCTCAGGTCGTTAGCGGGACTGCGTACAACGGTATTGTTTTTGGCTCGTCGTCCCCTTCGGGCCCGCCTTACGGCCCTCGGACGAATCGTCGGGAAATAACTTCCTTGACGTTTACAACCACAAAGAGATGAATCGCTGCTACCACATTTACAGGCAATCGCAGCAGCATCGCGTTTCCCCAAACGCCTTTTGCATAGAAGCGAATCACTCCGCCCTCCAGTGGACAAAAGGGGGAAGGCCTTTTTGAAAGACTCCCAACATTTTGGTGCTTCTTCTCTTGTGTTCCCCGCATTTAAATTGTCTGCTGTCATTTCTTTGGCATTTGGATGAATGGGGTGGGGCCCGATGTGGACGGGCTGCATTTCCGGTCCCCAAAACAGACGGCACAACCCCCCGCCCAAAACGATTAGCCACGAACCCTGGCGGGGGTCGGTGGCAGCCCCGTGCGTTACCTGCGTCTTGTTGCGGCAGCCGCGGCACTCGTAGGTGTGCGTGCGGGTGTTGGCGATGGCCATGAGCCCGCACAGGTTGCACACGTGCACCTGGTAGGGGTCGGACGCCTCGAAGAGCCGCTCGCGCAGGAACTGAGCGGCGCCGTGGGCGATCTGGCAGTCGCGTTCCATTTCGCCAAAACGAAGGCCGCCGTCGCTGAAAGACGAGCGGGCGTGAGACGGGCCGCTCGGCCGCTCCCTTCCTCGGCGGCGGCGCCGTCGGGGTGTCTCACCGCGAACGGCCCTCCATGGGCTGCCTGTTGAGGATCTGCACGGGCCCGCGGGCCCTGGAGTGAATCTTGTCGTCAACCATGTGCTTGAGGCGCTGATAGTACGTGGGCCCGATGAAGATCTGCGAAGTCAGCTTGCGGCCCGTGAAGCCGTTGTACAGAACCTGGAGCCGCGAGGACCGGGGTGAAGGCGCTCAGGGGAAGGGCGGCGGCGGCCGACGGCACTCACCTCGTTGCCCCTTAGGTGGTAGCCGTACTCCGAGAGCAGGTTGGACACCTTCTGCACGTTGACGGCGTCGTTGAAGGGCGTGGCGTCGCCGATCTCGCCTTTGTTGGCCGAAACCTACGGGGGGCGGCGAGGAGGCGGCTAGCGGCGGGCCCGGGACGCAACCCCGTCGGACGGAGCGGCTCACCTTGCCCTGCAGGCACTCGATGAGATGGCCGACGGTCATTCTGGACGGGATGGCGTGCGGGTTGATGATGATGTCTGGCGTGATGCCCTCGCAGGTGAAAGGCATGTCCTGCCAAACAAAGGCGGCGGAAGCGCTCGCCGTCAGTCGCCCCGCCCGCCCGGCGGCCCGCCTCCCTACCTCCTGTCGGTACTGGATGCCGCAGGTCCCCTTCTGCCCGTGCCGGCTGGCAAACTTGTCGCCGATTTGCGGGATGCGCACCGAGCGGACCTGCGACCGGGCGCGGAGGCGCGGGTTGTCAGGCGAGGCCGGCGCGGAGGGTCGGCGCGAGCGCGCGGCGAGCCGTACCCGGATCTTGCAGAACTTGTATCCCTCCTGGTTGAGCGTGACCATGACCTGGTCCACGATGCCGGTCTCGCTGGTGCGCAGGAAGGTGCTGCAGTCGCGCTTGGTGTAGCGACGGTTGCTGCTGTCCAGCTCGTCGTCGTTGTCGGGCAGCGTCACCGTCTTGCCGATGATCACGTCCTCGCCCGACACGCGCACGCCCGGCGCGATCAGGCCGTCGTCGTCCAGTTTGTCGTAGATGGCGTGGCGCATCCCTGCCGGCGCAGCGGCGACGTGAGAGCTGGCGGCGCCGGAGGCCTCGGAGGCGCCGCTCACCCTGGCAGGTCTCCTTGGTGGGCTTCTCGAAGACCTCCTCCTGGTCGAAGCCCTTCTTAGACTCCTGCTCCTTGTAGGAGCGATAGAAGACGGACCTGAAGAAGCCCCGGTCCACGGCCGAGCGGTTCATAATGACCGAGTCCTCCTGGTTGTAGCCCGTGTAGGAGGCGATGGCCACGATGGAGTTGATGCCTGCCGAAGGCCGGCGGCGGTCAGCGGGCCGGCCGAGGGCGGGCGGGCGGGCGGGCGGGCCGAGGGCGGGCGGGCGGGCGGGCGATCGTACCTGCCGGCAGCTCTCTGAAGCGCAGGTACTCCATGGAGCGAGTGGTGACCAGCGGCTTCTGAGGGTAGTAGAGCACGTGCGCCAGCGTGTCCATGCGAACATGGAAGTTGGTGATGTAGACGCCCATGGCCTGCTTGCCCATGGCCGACTGGTACGTGTTCCTGGGAGACTGATGGCACACAAAAACAAAGGCTCAATCTCGCTCGCCGGTCCCGGGCAAGCGTCGCGGACCTAAGCGCTACAAATAACCAGCGCTTCGAATCGACGACGCTACAAGTATCGAGCGCCGTCTCGTCGCCTTCCGAAATTTCGGCACATTTTTTCTCTTTTAGGCCGCCCGGCGCCGACGGCGTGTGGCCAGTTGGACCCGAGACTCTTTCGTTCCACTTCAGGTCAAACTTTTGTTCCCGGGTTTGCACGCATCTGCTGACTAAAACTGGTGCCGGTTTGATCGGGTCCGCTATCGCGGTCGGTTCCTGAAAATATTATTCGTTTATCACGGGATCTCAGACCGCCGCCGAACTTGCCACGCGCTAACAATTTCGAGACCTTTGAAAGATCGATTGGAAAGGCCGCAATTCCGAATTCCGAGGCCTTCGGGGACTTTTGAACGGAAAAGAGGGGCCTCTTTGGAAATACGGCCCGGACCAAAAGACCCACCTGGTTGTGATCGGGGAAGGGGATGATGGAGGCGCACACCCCCAGGATCATCGACGGGTGGATTTCACAGTGGGTGTAGGTGGAGCAGTAGGCCACGCCTTTCTCCTGAAGATCATCCGGGGTCATGGCCAGCATCACCGTCTCCTCCTCGAGCGTGTCGATGTACTCCACCACGCCGCTGGCCACCAGGTCCTGCCAGCTGCGCGCCGGCAAAAGCAAAGACGAGACGGCTCACGGGCGGGCGGGACGCGGCCCGCTCAACTCAGCGTTTCGACGAGTATCTGCAGTCACTCAGGCCGACGCCCGCAACGGCGCGGCCGGACAAATTTGTCGAAGCGCCCGAAGCGTAGCCCGTCTTTGTGGTTATTAGCGATGAAAGAAAGAAAGAAAAATCGGGAGTCCGCCGATTTCCCGCGCAGTGTGGACGGAGCAATCGGCGAGCTGCTCGTTTCGTGAGCGTTACGCTACAGGCTCGTCGCCGCCTCGGAGCGACAGGGCGGAGGCGCCGGCGAAAAGCTCCTTTCCCCAAATCCGCGACACTTGCCTCAGCTCCAATTTGAACCGGTCGACAAGCTTTTGAAAGCGGGGCACTTGTAGCGCAGGAAAGAAGCGACGGACATGACGCTCACCTGTAGTTGTTGTACTCTCTCTCCTTGAGCTGGTCGATGTGTCGCCTCTTCAGCAACAGTTTTTGCTTCTCCACAATCAGAAGCGGTCTGCAGATGCGCCCGGCGTCCGTGTAGATCCTGATCTCGCGCTCTCGGATGTCTCGGATCATGCTCACCTGCCGGGGCGAAGGTGAGCCGCGAAGCGCCGGGGCAGAGGCGGCCGACGGGAAGCGGCGCGGCACCGACCTCGGAGACGATGATGTCCATCTGACGCCGGAGCTTCCGCAGAGTGTTCATCAGCTGCTCGGGATCCTTGTGGATCCCCACCCAGCAGCCGTTGACGAAGATCTTGGTGGCGCTGCCGCGTCGCGCCGTACGGACAAACAAACGATCGACTAAGCCTTTGCCGTCAAAATAGTGCGGTCGACAAAACGTCTGGTCAAGATGGCGCAGCTGGCGTAACACAGTCCTAAACCAAAGACTGTGGCGTTTTAGTCAACAATCGCTACCCAGTAATTGGAGGTACTGCAACCTACTTCGGTTTCAATTATGTGCCCCAAGAAAAAAAAACTCCCCCCCCCCCACAAAAGTGAACCACTTTGAAAATTTGATTTCACGGGACGCCTCGGAAATGTTTGCGAGCAGTTGCGAGACCGCCGCTCGACCGATTTGGGCAAGACCGAGACACGGAGATCGCACGGGCAAACGTTTGGGAAGTAGCGGGCAGAATGTAACTCACGCGACCCGGGCGAAAGCACGTTTCCGCTTCGCAAAAACGCTCAAATCAAAGTCAAAAAGAGGCCGCGGCAAAAGACGCTGGCAAACGCAGGCGACCGATTCAAGAAGCCAAAAGAAAGCAGCGGTGTAAAGAGCAGTCACACAGGAGGCGCTCGAGTCAAAACGGGGTCACCGCAGCGGAGCCGAGGCAGTATAGTCACGGTGGTACGTGTGTTTGTGTGCGTGACCCACTCGGCAATGGCGGCGGGCGAGATCTCTTCCAGGTTCTCCATGCTCCACTCCTCCAAAAACTCAAGGATGGGAGAAGGTTGAGATCCCACCGAGATGTAAGCCATGAGGGCCAGATTCTTTACCAGGCCCACAGCGTGACCCTGAGAAGCACGCACGCGCGCGCAGTCAGCCGACGGTTCGGGCCGGGCCGCGGGGCGCGCCGCCGCCCACCTCGGGGGTCTCGGCCGGGCACACCATCCCCCAAAGCGTGTTGTGCAGCTGTCTGGGTTTGGCCAGTTTGCCGTCGCGTCCGATCGGAGAGTTGACGCGACGCAGGTGGGACAGGGTGGACGCAAAGGTGAGCCGGTTCAGCACCTGCGACCCGACAAAACCGGTAAGGGAAGCGGCGACGCGGCGGCGCCAACCGGTCAACGCGCCGGGCCGACCTGGGACACGCCGGCTCGGGCCTGGTGGGCCTTCTTGACGTCGCCCCAGTTGCCGGTTGCCAGCGAGTACTTGAGCCCATCCGAAATAATCCTGGTCTTGATGGCCAGCTCCAGGTTAAAGTCTTTGCCCCTGTCGATGAACTTCTGCGCGTAGATGCGGATCTCCTTCAGCAGGTTCTTGAACATCCTGAAGCCAGACGGGAAGAAGCTCAAGCGCGGGCCGAGCCACCGCGGCGCAAACGCCGGACCCACCCTCTGAAGAGGAAAGCCAGGAGCGGTCCGGCCAGGTCCAGCCTCTTGTTGCCGTAGTGATCTCTGTCGTCCAGCTCTCGTCGGCCCAGAGCGGCCAGCAGCAGCCTGTGCACCATGTACCTGAAAGGCCGGACCCCGCCATGGAACGCTTCCGTTTTTGCTCGTCTCACCGGGCGGAAAGCGCTTTGCCCCTTGGAGGGCGAGCTTTACAGAAAGGGCAAATCCCGAGCAAAAGCGGAGCCGAAACCCCGCGAATTGAAAGGAGGGATATCGGCAATTTGCTAAGCGCACTTAGCCAGTTTTATTTTCTACGTTTTGCTTTCTGAGGCTCCGGGAGCAGACCGAGCTTAGGATGAAGTCAGAGCACAAAAGGCCGCAATTGGCCCCATTTGCAGCTAGCGCAAACGCTTCAACGCCGCCTCACTGTATTTGTTTGAATCCGGCCTGCACTACACGGACTAAAGTCCGCAGACTTTACAGTTCTGCTGGGCTCATCTCTCAGCATCAGGGCCTTCATAAACCAGGAGCAGAACCCAAATAGCTCGACCACAGGAGACCGGGAGCCAACGTCAAGCATTTAAAAACATGCTCGGATCTCTCTGTTGTGTCAGAAAGTGAGCCGCAAGTTTTTGATGTTCTTTTGAGGGAGTCTGGTCAGAAGAGCGTGACAACACTAAAGACTGATACGGAGAAAAAGCACGAATTCGATACTACTCCCTTTTTTTTTCGCGGCGAAGACTCCGCAACGCCTGCGGACAGAGTCCAGCACAGGCCGGGTCCGCGCGCCTCGAAACGGACCCGGGAGGGCGGCGACGCCTTTGCTCACCCGAGAAAGTAGGCCTTCTTGGTCTCGCAGAAGTCGCTGACGCCGACGTGCGGCAGCATTTCTTTCTGCAGAACTTCTTTGGCGTACTTGATCCTGCGCTCTTTGGTGACTCCCGGTTTGGCTCCCCTGGACCCGATGAAGTTCAAGGCCACGTTCTGCTCCTGGATGACGAAGGCTTCGTCCAGCGACGGCTTGACCTGAGCGGGCGTAAGCGGGCGGGTCAGGGGGCGGCGCCCGAGGCCGGCGACTACGCTACGCACCATCTCCATCATCTCTGGGTCATCGAAGTCGTAGATGATGTGCTCCAGGATGTCTCGGTCCGACACGAAGCCCAGCGCTCGGAAGACGATGATGATGGGGACTTCCTGGCGGATGTAGGGCAGCGTGGACACGATCCTCTGTCCGATGGCGCTCTTCTTGACGCCCTGAGACGGCGAAAGGCATCATCGTATCCGGCGGGCTCGGCAACATCTGGCCTAAATCCAGGCGCGCGCGAGGCGACAAGGCGAGGCTTGCTATTGACTGACCTGTCCTCCGCGCGCCATCATGCTGACCCAAATGGTGCTGGTGGGGCGCGACGAGTTCTCCAGGCAGGAGCGACACTCGCCCGTGAAGGCATACTTAGAGTCCTTCTTGGCGAACACGTACACCGTGTTGGTGGCCATCTTCTCCTGGGCAATCAGCACCTGAACACGGCCACGCTTCACCTTAGACGGCATCCGGTTTGAAACCGCGTGCAACAATCGGTGGCGGCGCGGTGCAAGTAGTAACAAAAGCTTGCCATTACATATTTCTGACGTCAGTCGCTCGATTGATTATACGCTCCATGACTCAGATCAACATTTTTGATTCCTTCTCCTTCCTTTTTAAGAGAGGAGATTTTCAGACCGCCGTCGCAGAAAACGGAGCGACTCAACCCGTCCTAAATTTGGCAAAACCGTGGATCACGGACTCCCGAAGACAACGCTGACATTTGCAAATGTCCTATTGGGAAGACCACAAAGATGATCTGTCTGCTTTCGGGGAATCTGAGACGTTACTGACCGCGGTTGAGATATTTGGACAATTTTAGTTCAACTTTGAAGCATTGATGAACCAGATTAGCCGTGTAGCTTAATTTGATCGATTTTTCTTTTGCTCGTTTGGAGGCCCGATGTCAACGCGGCTTTAGAAGTCGATCGAGCGGGGCCAGAGTCGGCGACCCCGGCGGTTTCCTTTTGGCGATGGAGCGCACGAAGGAGGCGAAGCAGGACGGCACCTTCTCGGAGCCGTTGATGATGAAATAGCCGCCGGGGTCCAGCGGGCACTCGTTGAGCTCGCACAGGTCACGGTCGGTCAGGCCGCTGAGCAAGCAGTAGGTGGAGCGCAGCATGATGGGGATCTTGCCGATGAAAGTCTTCTGATGCTGCGTCTGAAGCTGCTCCTCGCCCTCCTTGATGATGGTCTTGGTGATGTCCACGTACAGGGGGGCCGAGTATCTGGGGGGGGGGGGGTGTGAGCGACCGGTTGCTAACCCTACCACCCCCCCCAAGGTGGCGGCGGCGGCCGGGACCTACGTGAGGTTTCGCAGGCGAGCCTCGTTTGGCATCATGGGGGACGGGGCACCGTCTCGCTCCCAGTGGGTGGGCTTGGACAAGTAGATCTGCTCAAACTTCAGCAGGTAACGCGGCTGCACCACACGACAAGTCAAAGTCAGTCCTGCATGTTAGCCTTCACTTTCTTTACCAAAACTAAACACAATCAGGCATTTTCCTCAGGGCGCATTTTTCGCTATACGGAACAGAGAAGACTAACACCCCCTTTGATCGTTAAGTAGAAGCCAATCGGAGCGCACTTTTGTGGACTGCGCTCAAATCTGGGATCATTTTACTTGAGTTTGATGGGCACCCCAAACGATTCAATGACAGCAAATCCGGACCGACGGGGCAACTTACGGGCTCCTCCACCTCCCCCGAGGTGTGCTGGGCTTCAGCCTGCAGGTCGATGGGCGGCGCGTCTTCCACGATCCTCTGGACCGACATCTGGATGAACTCGTCGAAGGAATCCAGCTGCTGCCGCACCAGGCCCTTCTCGTCAAAATACGAGCTGGAAATGCGGCGGACTTTTTGAGGAGGACGCGAGCTACGGCGCATCCCAAGTCAACGCGACGGACGTCGGACGAAGACGGCCCCTACGGGCGGCCCGGAACGCACCTGATGACGATCCAGCACGCCTCCTGCCACAGGTCCGGCGTGATCTCGTCGTCGTCCTCATCGTACTGGGTATCTGAGCCCAGTCGGGGAGAAGAGACTGAGATCGCGGTCCCCTTTCGGGCGACCTCCACCTCAACTCGACGCGCAAAGTCTTTTCTGGCTACCGTCGACGTTCAGCCCGCGGAACCTTCCGTCCCGAACCTCCAGGCGGACGACGCTCGATAGTCGGCCGGAACTCCAGAGAGGACGCAAAAAAACGCACCGCGGCTAGTTAAACGTGCGTCTTCGGCGTCCGTCGTCAATATCACGTGCAGTGAAATCTTCTCTGTGGCCTCTTTCCAAAGTTTAATTTGCATGAAATAAAACACTGTCACAGATGTGGTGGGACGACCCCGGAAAAATTAAAGCTAGCTTGCTTTTTTGGGGACATGTCCTGGCGAATTTGGAAGTATTCGAGGACACCCTCGTTGCATCCAATATGTAGAAGAAAAAAAAATGAGACGAGGCCAGACTATGATGCGATCGTGACCGTGGTGGGGGGACGCGGGGAGATTCTATTGTTTGGAGTTGCAAACAAGGGATCTTTTTGCCAGCCAATTTAACTATTACAAATGTCACAATTTCCACAAATCTTATCATATTGACCACATTCGAACACAGTTTGCGTCCTTCATCCAAGATTTTTTGGGGCATCGGTCTTGCTAAAACACGATTGTTTTGGTCACCGGGGCTAAAATAGAAAGTGGTTTCTTGGCTGACGACGCTTGATTGGCGCGTCGAAGCCGGCAAAAGTGGCAAATTGAAGCGTCACTTGAAAAGGGGCAGCGCCGCAGCGGAATATTCTTCGTAACGCAGTGTTGTAACGACATTTTGGTCTTTTCGAGGTTTCGCCCAGCGATGGTTCACCCGCTTGCTGGCCAGGATGCTATGCTATGCTAAGATAAGCTAAACTAAGCTAAACCGAGAAAAGCGAAATGCGGCGGCGACGCAGTTGTGTCCGTCAAGCGTTCACGTCCAAGAGCTCACCTTCGTCCTGGTCGTACATTTGAAGCCTCGGCTAGGGAAAAGTGCGAAAAACGAGCCAAGGTTCGACGACGAAACGATAGCGCGCTTCTTCGAATCTCCCGTCTGCTTTCTTGTTCGCCTGAGGAGGAGCCGCGGCTGCCGCTCGACAATGAAGAAATGACGCGACGCCGCTCCATGCGGTCAGACTAGGAACTGCATGTGCTGCAACGTCACGTAGCGTTCAGGGCGAGAGGGTTCCGGTTGCGGGACCCCGTCCTACATCCTGCACTCAGACCCATTCGTTCAGAGCACTAAGAGCAGGGATCACCGAGCATGCGGAGGGCGAGCACCCTCGGGACCCTCGACACCCTTGTACCCTCGGGAAATGACGAATCGGCTCAAGTGTCTCTGTCATTTAAGGTTCTAGGCACATATCCTTTTATGTCAAGACACCGCTCATGCTAACGATTTCTCGCAATAATCAAGAAACTGTTGTCAATATGTGAATCATGTGTATACCTATAATTGTCTGTAAACTTCCTAGAAAATCGCTGACGTTCTATCACACGTAAGCTATTTGCAGAAGAGGCCTGGCCTGAGGGCCACTCACGTGACCCTTCCAGTTAGCCTTGGCGACCCCTGCTATAGTGTCCATGTTTGTTTTTTTATTTTGCAACAATATTTTTCCAGTCGAGTGCCACTATTTGCTCACTCACCGGCCCGTTTTTCAACAAGCCTGGCTACTACTACTCATGTGGCCAGATGTTGCTATTTTTGGGACAACAAGCGCTGGGCGGCTTGATTCATTTCAAAGTCACACGTGGAAAACTTCGCCATATTTGGCACGCTTTCCTTGTTCACTACTTTGTAACAAGATCATTGGGAGACTTATTTTTGCGTATGGCAAAAAGTTTTCACAACTCACCAAATTCAAAAGGCACGCACTCATGCCGTCCTTGTCACCGCTTTGGACCTTTACTGCGTTTGGAGCTCTTTTTTGCAAATACGAGGTTGGGGTTGCATATGAAGCCATGAAAAAGAGTACTGAGGCGTTTTTACACATTTTGCTTTCTTAAAAAAATCATCAACACTTTGATTGGCAGTGGAACAAACATAAATAAAAGAAAGAAGACGCTGATTTGAAATGATTTAAAATCTTCATGGATGCGCAGGACCCAGGCGGGGTCCCCAAAGCATATTGGCGGCCACGCGCCGGCACCGCTTCAAGTTTATCAAGTTCTTCCGCGGCCGCCCGCGCCGGATGAGTCCGGCCTGGCCTCGCCCCGCCCCGCCCCGCCCCGCCCCGCCCCGCCCCGCCTCCGGGGCCACGCGCTCACACGACGCTCTCTTTGGGACGGTCCCCTAGAGGGAGGCCCGCCCGGATGGCGCCGGGGCCCCGACGCCGCTTCGCGGCCAGAGAGGGAAGGTCTTTGGAGTGGTAGTCGTCGCTTTGGTCCTTGGCGAAGTTGACGAAGACCTAACGGGAGGGCAAGTAACCCCGGTCACGCGGCGGGCCCGACGAGCGCACGTAGGCGTGCGGCGGCGCGCACCTGGTCCAGCGTGGTCTGCGTGACCGAGTAGTCCTCGATCCTGAGCGCCTGTTTGTGCTGGGCCAGCGTGAAGAAGATGTGCGCCAGGGAGCAGCGCGAGGACGGGAGCTGGTACTGCAACATGTTTCGGTGTTTCTCCTTCAGCGTGCTTCCGCTCAGCTCGCTCTCGATGAACTTCATGACGGGACGCAGGTCCGGGTCGGGTCCCGCCACGCGCAGTATGATGGTGTACCCGTCGCCGAACCTGCCCGGGCCCACGCTTAGCCGAGTCGGACGCCTTGCCGGCGCAGAGCTGACCCCGGGGCCGGACCGGCCCTCCGACTCGAAGGAGGGAGGCCGGCGGGGCGGCGCCCCTCGCCGCGCCCTTTATCGATTATTCTCCTTCACTTAACCCCGAGGGCCCGGCCGAGCCAAATACAGACGGCAAACGGAAGCGAGCCGGCGGGCCTGAGTCGAAGTGCCGGGGCCGGTTTTTGGGGCCGGTCCGGCCCCGGTTGGACGGCTGCGCGTTTGCGTGTTATACCTGTTCTTCAAATGCTGGACGCTGCCGAGACATTTGAACCTGCCGTTCACCATGATGGCCATACGGGTGCACAGTGCTTCACACTCCTCCATGCTGCGATGCACGCACGCACACGCACAAGATTAGAAGCAGGGGATCGTCAATAGCGGCCGCCCTATCACCACCAAACAATCCCAGATGGATTAAGTTTTGGCCCAGCGGGAGAACGCATGACACGCCGGCGAGCGCCAATGGGTAAACGGTCCCCGGGCGCGCGAACGAGCCGCCCCTTTGCTGCCCAAAGGGCTTCATAGGACAAAGGGCTCGCTTGGCAACGGGCTGTCAATGGTGTCATACGCCAGCTAAGACATTCTGTCTTGCAATATGCGCGGCCTTGGCTCGCCCCCCCCCCCATCATCACACGCTTGAGTTCTCGTAAGCTAGGACAGAGGAGACGCGAGAGGACGCGGCGAAAGGACAGGAGACGAAGAGACGGACGACAGGGAAGAAGACAGAGGGGGACGAGGGGCTGCAAGAAGGCTACCTGTGCGAGGTGAGCACCACGGAGCGTCCCTCTTTGATGACGGCCAGGATGCAGTTCCAGAGCGCCCGGCGGGCTTTGGGGTCCATGCCGGTGGTCGGCTCGTCCTGTTACGGCGGCGACAGCCAGAGTTAGCTCGGCCCACAAGCGCAAGAGGAAGCAGAAGGAGAAGGCCGCCAGGACGAGGACCTGCGGCATCATCGCCGCCGCCGCCGCCGCTACCCTTTGGAGCGCCTCCGCGTTAACTGCGCCCCGAGTGACACGCGAGCGGCTAAGTCTCTTGTGTAACGGCGGGGGATTAGCTGCTTCTTGGCCTTTTAATGATGCCCGGTCAAAGTCCGTCAGCCAAGCCTAACATGGGTGGAAACGCCCGAGAATTTGGAAGGGGGTGGGGGGAGCATGTTTTATTTAAGCTGTGCAAAAAAAGGGATCGTAAGGAGAGGGGGAAACTGCTCAGATCTTTCTCCGTCAATGCCCACTATACTCCTAGTAAGTGCTATAGTAGATGAACGCCAATGGACTTTCACTTACATAGCGCTTTTCTACTTTGGGTAATCGAAGCGCTTTACACTAACTAGTCATTTACCTACTGATGACGCAGCACCAGGAGCCATTGGGGGTTCACGTCTCGCTCAAGGACACTTCGACACGGTCTCGACGGTCGGGGGACCGAACCCGCGGCCTCTCAGCTGGGAGACGAGCACTCTACCGCCGAGCCGTGCCGCATCTTCCCGGTAGAAGTCACATTTCCGATCGTTTTTGCCAGAGAGGTCTAACCTCACAGTCATCCATGGGGCGAAAGGGACGCTAGCTTGCACTGATGGGGCCCGACGTCCGGCGCGGTGCGCTACTGCGGCTCGCGCTTCTGCGGCTCGCGCTTCTGCGGCCCGCGCTTCTGCGGCCCGCGCTTCTGCGGCCCGCGCTTCTGCGGCTCGCGCTTCTGCGGCTCGCGCTTCGCTAACGCCGTCGCTAAAGAGCTTCCAATTGTTAGTGAGTAGGTAAGCCCCTGGGAAGGCGCGGCGGCACGGCAATAGGGATGCCGCGGTTGGCCGGCGACTCACCAAGAAGACCACGGGCGGCGCCCCGATGAGCGCCATGGCGGTGGACAGCTTGCGCAAATTGCCGCCGCTGTAACTTCCCGCGGCCTTGTCGGCGTACTTGAGCAGGCCCAGCCTCCTGATGCCCCACTCGGCCACCTGCGGACGGCGCCGCCGCAGTCAAGCGCGGGCGGCCTCGGAGCGCCGGCGAGCGCGCCACTCACGTCGCAAACTTCCTCGCCCGGAACTCCTCGGAGGATGGCGTAGAGCTCCAGATGCTCTCTTCCCGTCAGCAGCTCGTTGACGGCGTCGAACTGGGGGCAGTAGCCCATGTTCTGGTGGACCTGGTCCAGCTCCCGCAGGATGCTGGCGAGCGCGGGCACGTTAGCGCGGCCGCGGCCCACCTTAACGACCGAACCGGGACCTGACCTCTTGCCGGCCAGGAAGGCCTCTCCGCCGGTCACCGTGATGTCGCCCGTCAGCATTTTGAAGGTAGTGGTCTTCCCGGCGCCGTTGACGCCCAGCAGGCCGAAACACTGCCCGAACGCACGCGCTTAGCCGCGGAGGCGCACCCGGCCCGCGAGCGCCGCAAACGAACCTCGCCGGGAGGAATCCCGACGCAAAGTCGATCGACCGCCGGCTTCTGCTTCTTTTTGAAGACCTGCGAGGAGGGATCCGTGACCACCGCGACTTTCTCCAAAGGGCTGTGAGGCGAACGCCGCGGTTGACCTTGGTCAGCTGCCGAAGTTCCAGGATGTGCCCGTGTCCGAGTCCGTGCACGATGCGCTGCCTCTCCCGGGCGACGTCCTCGTCCTCCTCTCCCAGAACTCCCAGTTTGGCCGCGGGGCCCGCCGTCCTGTCGGGAGAAAAGCCGGTCGGCGTGAGCTCAGGTAAGCGGACGGGGTCTCGCGGACGGGGACCCGCGGGACTCACCGGGGTATGACGCAGAATCTGTACTGGATGAGGACGGTGATGAGGAAAAAGACCACGCCCTCCAGCGCCATGGCAAACAAATTCTTGCCCACCATGTCCCATTCCAGAGGGGAGCGCAGCCTGTTCTCCCCTGACGCACGAGCACAACACCGCGGGAGCGGGCGTCAGCCTCTGCGTGGGCCTCTGGCGGGCGGGCGGGCGGGCGGACGGCCGGCCGGCGCGCCCGCTACCGAATCTCTGCAGCGCGTCGGCCATGGCCTGGTTCTTGACCATGTCGATGAGGCCCCGCCCCAAACAGAAGTGAGGGAAGACGAGCAGGACGTTCTTCAGAATGTCGTTGATGCCGCCGATCTCCTGCGCCCACCCGCGGCAGCAAGTTAGCGCGTTAGCGGCGGCCGTCGCGGCGGCCGGCGAGCTCACGTGGTCCCCGAAGAGCTCCATGACAAAGGTGGAGATGCTGCCGTTGATGCCGATGAGGATGTTAACGCTGGTGAGGACCACGTAGGCCGTGCTGGGGATGCTGAAGACGAACGACGCCGGGTACATCAGGGGCGTGATGGACCACCTGCACGCAGACCAAGAGCGCGCGTCGGCTCGCTTCGCTCTAGGCCCCGGCGGCCGCCGCCCCTATTTAGGGCTCCGCTGCAGAGCGCGTCGGACTTGAAAAAGACAGGCTCTGATTTTCTTTTTCTTTTTGCCAAAGTCTCTTTCGGTCCCTTTCGGCATCGGAGCGTTATGCGCGGGTACCCGTAGAGCAGGAGAAGCAGAGCCAGCACGGGCAGGTTGGTGGAGGAGACATAGGCTTTTTGTTGAAAACACACGAAGATGACGACCACAAGCGTCGCCGGGACCACGTAGTTACACTGCCGAGACGCCACGCGGCCATTAGCCGTCGCGCGCGGGCGGGCGGGCGGGCGAGCGGCCGACGCACCATGTCCCAGATGAAGTTGGCGCTCCAGTAGAGGAGGGGGTGCACGCCGCTGATGAAGTGCATGTGCTTGGCCTTACTGACGCGCTCCTGAATGAGGAAGACCACAAAGCTGGCCGGCACGAAGGACATGGCGAAGATCACACAGATGGACACCAGCACGTCCACCGAGGTGGTGACCCTGGAGAGCAGCCCAGGGTTAGGGTAGGGTTAGGGTTAGGGTTTCCGCCCGGACGGTCACTCACAGCGCCACCTGGGACAGCTGCTCCTTAGTCAGGTTGAGTGGATGATTGAAGGCTCGGATGCCGAAGCGGCTGGCGTCCTTCCCGGCCGGGAGGTTGGCCCTGAGGATGGCGTTGCTCATCACGTTGAGGAAGGAGCCCATGCTGTGCCAGCCCTTGTTGTTGAACCAGATCTGGCACGCCGGCGGCCCTCCAATCAGTCCGTCGCTTTCACCCAGCCAGCGATCGCGCGCGCGCAGCTCACCTTGACGTTGTTTTTGGTGTCCAGGCCGTTGATGAAAGCTGACAAATTGTCGAGGAAGCGGTCGGCCGCAGCGCCCTGTTCAATCGACGACATTCAAGTCACACGTGAACCGCTCCTTTTCCGTCGCCCGAGCTGAAGCGCTTGCAAAATAACGCGGGTTCGCGCTGGCAATGTCCGGGTTTCCAAGGGTCACGTCCACACGCGAGACAACCCAAATTCGCTCCGATGCCGGAATTTAAAAGCCCGATCGCACGGACCCGAAAATCCGGGGCGGGGAATATTTCTCCTGCCCAACTTGGCTTTGTGCTGGACATTTCCGTGCACAAGGAATCTTGCGGACGGGGCGCGATCCCATAGTTTCAAAATCTGAGTTGGGCAGGCTTGGATTTGCGCAGCCAAAAATGAGTCTAAAACAGCTGTCGGGCAAGGTCGGGAAAAAACAACAATCCATAATCACTCGGGGCTTCTGGAGAAAACCCACCTTGGTGAGTTCAAAGATTTTGCGGATGCGGCGGATGGCGTCATCAATCTCGTCGGCCGGCGGGAGGACTTGAGTGCTCCTGGCTCCCAGTGAGAAGCCTCCGTATCTATCGGCCACGGTATCCGTTAGTATCCGTTGAAAACCACCTCGCCGATCACGCAACCTCACCTGAACTCGTTGACCCAAACTTTGTTCTTCAAACTGACAACGAGACAAAGCAAAGTTGAGCGCCCGCAAGCGCCCGCAAGCGCTCGACGCGCGGTCTCCAACCTCTTGCCGATGATCTGCGCGTAGGTTTTGACCAGGTAGTCAGAGATGTTTCGTCCGGTCAGGTTCTGCAGCGTGTCGGTGGAGCTCAACTTCATCTGGAGACAAAAGGGGCGTCAGCGACTGGGCCCCGGCGACCCCACGGCGGCGGGGACGCCGCGGCCACCTCGGGCGGTGGCATCCCTCCGGCGCCGGCGGGGCAATCGGGCAGCATTTTCTTCCTGCCCTCGCAGCTGCAGGAGCAGGCCGGGGACGGGTCTTCCATGGTCCAGTTCCCGAACGCAAAGAGCCGCCGGACGCTCTCCGGGACCTCCGGAACACTCCAGTCGTCGTCGCCCATGGTGCACGGCGCCTCCCTGATCGACAGAGGCCGCTTGTGAGAGGGCGGGAAAAGGCCCAGAGGTGACGAGAGAGGAGGGAGGCCGCCGCCGGCGCCGTCTTACGGAACGGGGTGTCCCAGCATGCAACGTGTCCCGAGTCCCGGCGGGTCCAACAGAGAAGCCAGTAGCTTCTGCATGGTGGCGTCTCCCGGCGCGTCATCACTGCAAAACAAGCGACAAAGGTCTTCGGCACCTTTCACTCGCGGGCTGACTCCATTCATCTAGGCCAGAAGAATCGAAGACTCCAAAGGCCCGCCCCTTACTTCCTTCGGGGAATTTGTCAGCGGCGAGGCTCGACCCGAGTACCTGATGAAGGTGACCTGGTCTTCATACATCCAGGGCTGAAGCTCTAAGTTGGGGTATTTCCCGAAAGGAGGCACGATGAGACTGAAGACCAGCGCGATGCAGACAAAGACAGCGGGAAGGACAATCTGCGAGACGCCGGCCCGTCAGCGTCAAGGCTTGGGACGAAGGGGAGGCGAGCGGGCGGGCGGGAGCGCACCTGGGCAAAGAACCCTTTGCGGGAGCGTCGAGCGTAAAGAAACCTCTTCCACATGAGCGCCACAAACTGTTGCTTCCTCAGATTCCAGCCGCGCACTTTGGCCGAGCCGCCCCCGCCGCCGACGCAATTCAAGCGGTCCGTCTCCCGGCTCTCTGGAACGTCGCGCGTCGTTTTGTCTTTGAGCGCGCCGGCGAAGACGCGCGGCGCCCACCCCCCGCGTCATCGCGCGTACCGAAGTCAACGTCGAAGGTGTCATCGTCGCGCTCGTCCGTTAGAGGTCTCAGGCAGTTCTGAGGCTCGCCGCCTCCGAAGGCGTGAGTCCGGCGCCGCCGCCTCACGGGAAGCGTGCCATCTGTTGGAGCAGGAGAGTCAGTCCGCCGTCCGCCGAGAAGCGGGAGCCTGCCCGAGGCAGTTGGTTACCAGAGGGCACATCCGTGTCCACGCCGTGATCCTCAGCCACTTTCAGGAAAATCTGACAAAACAGAAGGGATCCGTGGAGATGGTCCCGAAGAGTTTCGGGATGGACTCTTAATTGGGAGCGTCGCGTGAGTGAAGTGAAGTGAAGAGTGAGTGAAGCCAGCCAGCTAGAGCTGGCGGAAGCACCGCCAAACGTAAAGGGCAGACAAATGGACGGGGATCTCATCTCGACTGACCGAGCGAGTCTAACAGACCGACCGCTTCGCTCCCGTTAGATGTGGGGCGCTTCCAAACGAAGAGGGGCTTCTCAAAAGCCAACCGCTGCGGCGCAAACGCACTGGGGACACGGGCGTGGTCTCACCTCCTCCAAGGTGGTGTCAGACACGCCGTAACTGGAGATGTTCAGCTCGCTCAGCTTGCGGTCCATCTCTCTGAAAAGCTCCACGAAGGCTCCGTCCTTGGCGGCCGAGTAAGGTAGGACGAAGGTGAGCTCGTGTCCCAGGTCCTCCACCATGCGGGCGGCGGGGATGTGGCGCAGGATCAGGCCGCACACCTGGGACGTGTCCACCGGGGTGGGGGCCTGCCCACTTTCTGAAGATGAAGAGATAAAAAATGAAGGGGCGCTCCTGGGGCAACGGCAGCGAGGCCACGCGCAGCTCACCGACGGCCTCGCTCTCCTGTTCGCTGCCCAGTCCGCCGTCACTGCTGCTGACCGAACCGCTCTCATCCTGTAACGGAAACGGGAGGGGTGACTCGGACGACTCGCCACCCCGCGCCGCTTCGCACTTGGCGTTTGGGCCGGCGCGCGGCACCACGGGACCTTCTTCGCGAGGGACGCGGTGCCGGAGGAGTTCCGGAAGGAGCCGAGAGAGGGTTCGGGGTCCTTCTTGACCAAGGTCAGGTAGTAGCCCGTTCCCAGCTGGTTTTTGAGGAACAGCGAGGAGCCGACACAGCACAGCTTGCCGTGCGAGATGATGGCGATGCGGTCGCCCAGGATGTCGGCCTCGTCCATGTGATGCGTGGACAAAATGATGGTGCGTCCTGCGGGGAGGCGCGGAGTGACCGATGGCGCGCGTCTCCCCGAGAAGGAGAAACTCACCCTGCCGGTACTTGAGCAGCAGATCCCAGATGCCTCTTCGAGCGTAAGGGTCGACTCCGGCCGTGGGCTCGTCCAAAATGACGACCTTCGAACCCCCGACGAAGGCCAAGGCGACCGACAGCTTCCTCTGCATGCCCCCGGAGAGCGTGCTGGTCCTGGACTTGCGTTTGTGCGGAAGGCCGGTGTCGCGGAGGATCTGCTCGATCTCGCCCTTCACCCGTTCCTCCGACAGGCCTTTGAGTCGCGCATAGAACCAGATGTGCTCCTCTACCGTCAACCTGTGTGTGTGGGAGGGGTCTGAGCGGTAGGACGGAAAGCGTCCGAGCGGGCACGGGAAGCCGGCTCACATGCTGAAGAGGACGTTGTGTTGAGGACAGACGCCCAGACTTTGGCGGATGGAGCTCAGGTCCGTGCGGATGTCTCGACCCAGGATGTAGGCCGTGCCGGAGGTGGGCGGAAACAGGCCGGTGAGGATGGACCTGCGGCCACCGACGGTTATTAGTCCGGGCGAGCCACGGGGCTCGCGCCAGTCTCCACTTACATGGTGGTTGTCTTTCCGGCGCCGTTGTGTCCCAGGAAGGAGGTGATCTGTCCCTCGTAAAAGCCCAGCGTCAGCCCGTCCACTGCCAGTTTCTTTCCTTGCCGGTAGACCTTCACCAAATTCTGGATGTGGACGCCGGGCTCAAGATGAGCCGGTTCCTCTTCCATGCACACCGCTGAACGGCAGCAACACAAAGACGCGCGTTAAGGTGGTCCTCCCGCCGCACTTTTTCCTCATTCGACTGGCAAGGGTCGCTCTGCATTCTCACCGCCGGGGTTTCCTCTCAGGTCCAGAGGGACTTTGTTGGACTTGTTGTCATCTTCTCCAAACCAGTAGGACTTAGTGAAGGGGAAGTACCACGGCCGAGGGATCCCGTATTGGCCTGCCACACGCAAAGGATCTGTCGCCATCTGCAGGCTGGGCGGAGGCCCCTCTGCACAGCTCCTCCGTATGCCCGTCCGACAGATATTTCAACGGACGCGCGCCTGACTATCGGCGGCATTCGGGTTCCCAACCCGTCCGTCTCGTTAACGTGTGCTCAAGGGAAGTTTTCCTCCATTCGCGCCGTGTCATACTTGCTAGCCTTCTGTCCTAGCCTCGTGTCTTCACAGATTTGATTCTGAAGTCTTCTTGAGTCTGAACCAAACTCCCACTTTCCCTTCGTCAAGACTTTCGTGAGCACCTTTGTTGGCTCAAGTTTCTCTTACTTGGCCGTTCCGCTCGAGGGCGGCACCGACGGATTCCCTCAAAGTCAGAACGAGCCCACGAAAATGGAAACGATTATTTTCTTAGTTGAGCCCGGCTCAGCTCAGACGCACGCACACCCGACCGCCTTTGGCGGCAAAAGCGGCGCACAAGCAGGCACGAGTCACGCACAGGCACAGACAGTCAGACCCAGACGGCGGGCGTCCTCCCACCTGGGAAGACGGCTTCGATGTACCAGGTGAGGAGTCCGTACAGGAAGGCGTCGAAGTACATGACCACGATGGCCGTGCGCAGGCTAAAGTCGTCTTCCTCCAGGGGACTGGCCACCAGGTTCTTCCACTGGATTCCCACGCCTTGCTCCTCGAACAGGGCGAAGTACTCGCAGCCGAAGCCGAAAGCCACGGGCGACAGCAGGCTCTGCGGGCGGGGGCGGGGGGCGCTCGTCACTCCCCCTCCTCAACCGACCGTTTCGCGTTCTTACCGCAAAGACTTTGGCGCCGAACCCGATGTGGTCCTGCCAGGCCACACAGAGGACGTAAGGCAAGTAGAGCGTGAAGTAGATGATTCCTCCGCAGGCGGCGGCCAAGTTGGCTCTGGCGAAGGCCGTGCTGATGAGGAAGCACTGCATGATGGTCACCACCGCAAAGGACGCCAGGAAGAGGAAGACCACCCCTGTGTCGCTGTACGGCAGCAGGTTTCCTTTCTGAGGGGGGGGCCAGAGAATCCCGTCACCGACCGCCGCCGGGTCGGCACGCGTGCCGTGACCGCAAAACCACAGGAGGGCCCCCCGTCGGCGCCAGACCCAGCACCACGCGACCGATGCGTCGTCACGTTACAAGCGCCTAACGCGAGCGGACCGCAATCAGGCAGTCATCCGCAAGCGGGCCGCAATCGAGCAGGGCGGGATCCAAGAGCCGAGCCGGATCGGAGGGAGGCAGCCAGGACAAGCGGACCGTCGTCGGTCAGACGACGGGAGCGCAGAGACGCACGCCTGCTCTAAGGAGCGGAGCGGAATGTCCGGCGCCGTCCGAAGCGACAGACCTTGAGCATCAGCACCAGAAGTCCGGCGCTGATGAGCAGAGGAATCAAGCTGCTGATGAACCAGCTAGACCACAGGATGGCATTGTCCAGTCCCATGATCCTCATGGTCTCCTTCAGACGCGCCTCCTTCTCGTACACCACGCTCTTCAGGATGATGGAGACGGAGAACATCCAGGCCAGCGTCATGAAGAGCGGCATGGAGCGGCTCATCACCCGCAGGAAGCTGCGGGTGCGCACGCCCGAAGCAAGTGAGCGGGCTGGCCCCCGCCCGACGGCACCCCCCCAACACCCCAACCTACATGTCGTCCACGTAGCATGGGTAGGGCATCTGCTGGATGTAGACGCCCGTCTTCTCCTTGGAGCCGGTCATGGCTCGGACCAGGGCCTGCTCCACCACATCTTGCAGGTAGGAGAAGCCTCCCCAAACGTAGCGCATGTCCTCAAAAGGATCTGCGCGCGGACCCGGGTCCCAATACCTGAGAAGGGCCGACACACAGCTCGGTGCGGATGCGGCTTGCTCTTCAAAACCTTAGCGTCGGAGCGTCGGGTCACTCCCCGCCGCAAACGCGCGCACGCAAAAGTCCTTACGCGTCCTTGATCTTGTTGGTCCGCTCCACGTTGTCAATGTCCATGCGGATTTTGTAACTCATATTGGGGGGAAGCTCCGTGGCATTGGCGTCCAGGTCCGGGAAGACGATCCCGGCCCAGAACTTCCTGTCCTCCAGCAGAACCATCGACTCGTTGATCATGTGCTCCTCAGTCGGGACGGGTTCCAGTTTGTCCAGATTGACGCACTGCGAGGCCCCCGACGGTCACTTGACGCCGGCGAGGGCGCCGCAAGCCGGCAGCGGAGAGCTCACCTCCATGAAGCGGGAGATGCCGATGACGGCCTGGTCCGTTTCGTTGAAGACGGTCCTCCAGGTGAGGCCGGCGCCGCCCGTCCGCCGCTCGTCGGCGTGCCTGGACAGGAAGCGGGAGACGTCGGCCACCGTCCAGTCGGTGTCCGCTAAGTGGGCGCCCAGGTAGGTGGCCGTCACGTTGTTTTTCAGCAGGGACTGCAAGGCACGCGCCGAGCGCCGGGGTGCTGTTTGCGTTGGGCAAATGCGAGAGACGAACCAAAAAAAAAAAAAAAGCCGCAATTACCCGGATCAGGTTCATCTGTTCGCTGTTCTCCAGAAAGTTCCAGACTTTGGGTTTCATCTCCTCCCACATTCCTTCCAAGTGCCTGAAGACGCCCAGCTCCTGAAAGGTCCGGTTCACCTGAAAGCAGCACGGGCAAAAAAAACATGAAATTATATTCGGCCGCATCTTGTCCGCGGGACGATCGGAGGGGCCGACGGTCGGCCCGAGTGATGTCCTCGCCTCATGGATGACCATCCGAGTGGCGGGGTTGTCGGGAGTGTAGAGGATTTTCCCCATCAGCAGCGGCTTCACGGCTTCCCAGATCATCCTGGACATGGGATTGGAATCCATGTCCCTCACCAGACCGTTGCAGAAAGGAGCTGCACGTGGACAAACGGGCAGAGTGGCGGCGGCAAGAAGACAGGAGGCGGCGCGCTACGCGGCGGCGGATCTTTGCCCACTGACTGGAGGAGTTGTCGTAGCGCTGCGCGGCGGCGGAGGCGTCCTCATCCTGGCTGCTGTTGTGGTTCCCAAAGAGAGCCTTGTAGTTACTGTCCTCATACCAGTTGAGGGATTTGATCTGAAGGCCGCCGCCCTCCGGGTGCCCGCAGACGATGCGCGACACGGCCTGGTACATGGCGCTGGGCGAGGATGTAGCGTTGCGCGTCAGGAAGAGGATCTCCTTCCTCAGGTCCATCCAGCTCTTCATGCCGGCCAGCTGCGGCGCACAGAGCCAACGTTGGTCGGGACTCAGATTTGGCTCAAGAGGGCAGGTGGATGGCGCCGGCCTTGCTGACGCTTCTCCCCGTGGCGGATTCCGGACCGCGTCGGCTCGGGGAGTCCCTGGGCCGCCCCCCTTTCTCCGCCCGTGACCCGTCTCTGCTCTAACTTCGTGCCCTTTCAATCCCGTTTCCTTTCGGGCGGCCACTTAGGGTTGGGGTCAGGCCTTGTTTCGTCACAAAGTATCGAATGATCAAAACTCGGAACCTAACCCTAACCCGATTACGATGACCCTATATGGAAGTGCTAATTTCCGCCGCGTCTGAGGGGCCTCAGTTTGAATTTTTGGGGATGTCGTCGGCCTCCCCATTTTCGAGGAAGCGCCGACGGGCGCCCCTCGCAACATTTCCTCGGGCGAACCTGGCCCGCGTACACGGGAGACGCGGCCTCACGCTACGGGACAGAGTCCGAGCCGGCGGGACCCGAAGGGGAAAGGCGCAGCGGCGCCATTAAAGCGGGCCGCCGGCTGCGACGCTTCCAGATGTTTCCACCCGCCGCGCAAGTCGACGAGGCCAAAACAGCAGGCGGCGCGCACGCGGACGCTGGCTGTTTGTTGGTTCGGCTTCTTTGTTCAGCTGAGACTTCTGCTGTCCCGAGCGTCCGGCGACGAACGGAACTTGTCCCGTTCTGCTCGGTAAAAAGCTGCGAAGGCAAGTCCCCGCGGCGCCGCCCGTCGATGTCGGACAGGACTCGGGACTGCCGAGTGGAGCTCACGTGACGGGGCGGAGTTCGTCTTACCTCCACGGCCAGGGAGCCCAGACTGTCCAGCAGCTTGTTGGCGGCCACCGAAACACCCCGGACGGCTTCCGGGTCCGATCGGACATCCCTCTGAGACACACGGAGGGCGCGTACGTGTCAGTGTCACGAAGGGACGTTCGCTGAAAATCCCTTTGCGGCAATTTGGGGAGTGAGCCCCCACATCACACGTCCCTCAAGAGCAATTTTGATACAGCCCATTTGAGCACCGGCGGCCGCGATGGAAAGCGAACCCGGGCCGTTAACGACAAGGCCTCCCGGGAAACTCGCCAGGCCTTTTCTAACCCGCTCGTAAACGAAGCGAAGCTAAAAGTCCTTTTTGTCACACTGCCTTTAGGGCTCGGTCGCCAGGGGAAACCGCCGTTTGAGAAGGCGGCCCGCTGGCTTCCCGCTTCCCGGGCCGGGCGAAGCCAGACCGCCGACAAAAGGAGCGCGCGGCGACACGCCCGCACCTCCGAGCCGTGTCTTACCAGGACGGGTTTGAGGAAGTCCACGTTGTCCCGGAAGGTGCGCTCGGCGTGATCCAGCCACACCGAGGGGGCGGCGCACACCACCTCCTGCACCATGGCGGCGGCCAAGGGGTCGCCGATGTTGACAAACTCCCGCAGGCTGCGGCCGCCCGGCCTGCGGGGGCACGCGTCTCGCAGGTGGACCCCGAAGCCTCTCAGGAGGACCTGGACACAAACGGACGCGCGCGCACGTTGCCGTCGACGGATCAGTTGAGCGAAGGACGCCGCCGCGCTCACCTTCTCCAGGTCCACGTCGGCGTCCAGGATGTGAGCCGCCACGGACGGAGGGAAGGACACGTTCCTCGACAGGAAGCTGGACACGGTCTCCTCATCGCGCAGGAAGTGCTTCAGCTTGAAGCCTGAAACACGCGCACGGCGAGACCGTGGGGCGCAGTACGGCCCGCGTGATGATGTCACGAGCTGTCGTCGCGCGTCTTGAAAGGAGTCTTCCTCGCCGCTACACTAAGGCGCTTTTCCGCGTCGTCGCGCGGAACCCACGCCAAGGGTTTAGATGTCACATCCGCTTCCACTTGCAAATACGCGTTTGGGTTCAAACCGAGAAGGGAATTATCAGCGATTGATATTTTTGCATGTTCTGCCCTGTCATTTTGACATGGCGTCCTGGTTTTGAACAAAGGGATGGCTGCGTGGGCGCTTCAAAAAACAACAACAAAAAAGACATCATCAAAGAGGCAGAACTTCAGGCAGAAGTTAAAACACGGCCAATCTGACGCGCATGTAACAACCCGCACAAGCGCGATTGCGAAAGCTTTCCCGTGGGGCGGAAAGCGCGCGGGCCGGCACGTCCCGCGCTCCAGGAGAGCCTCGCTCGGGGCTTCTCGCCCTTAACCGCGCTGCCTAAGTTTGCAACTCGGGACAGGAAAGAGCAAAGACGGGAGTGAGCGAGCAGGCGAAGAAACGACGGGCGAACACACTTTGTCATCAGGATGCCTGAGACAGGACGGCCCCGCTCCCGCTGCCGAGGCGCGTTGCCAAACTTTAGCGCTTGAAACGAGGAGCCGGGTGGGAAGGAAGCAGGCGAAGAGGCGATTGGCTCGCACGCTTTGTCATCAGAGGGCCCGGGGGAGCCCGATTGGCTCGCCCGCGCCCCTTTGCGGAGGAAGCCAATGGGCTTATTCAAAGAGGTCGCCTGAGCGCGCAGGCAGCCGCTTGCCGCCGCAAAGGGAGCAGGTCGGAGCAGGTCGGAAACTCGAGACGGGATCAGTCAAAGACAAAGGCGCAAATTCCACTTGTCCGGCGAGCGAGACAAGGGAGAAAGGCGCGGCGCCAACACAAACGGCGTCCGCTGGCAAGCACTTTCGCCCACGCTGAACATCAATGCGCTTCTTACGGCGACGCTGTCGCTTCTACAGCCGCACGGGGGAAAGGGGGAGGGGGGCGCGTCCTGGCTACCTGTTCTGCTGCTCTGAAGCTTTCGGAGGGCGCCGGCCAGCTCCTTGAAGCCCTCCAGGTTTTTGTCGTTCTGGCTGTACAGAAGAATCTTCTTGGCGTCGGAGAACAGACGGGAGATTCTGCGCGCGCGCGCACACACGCACAAGAAGGGGGGTCAAGGAGGACACGACCGCGTGGCCGCCCCTACTTTGCTCGAGACCCCGGGCCGGCCTTTGCGCCTTTCGAAGCCCCCTCCTCGCTTCAGAGAGAGAGAGAGGCGCGAGAAGAGACGAGACCCGGCCCAGATTCCAATCCGTCGTCCCCCGGCCGGGCCGGAGGGAGGGGCGGGCGCGGGCGCCGCTCACATGGAGTCGTTGAAGTTCCCCACCACGCCCGGCGACTCGCCCGGCGTGGGCCCGCGGAAGCACGGGTTGTTGGCGTTGCACAGGATGCCCTGGATCCACGGCAAAGTGCCCGCCGACGGCATGGCCTTGTTGGGGAAGTGACCTGGGGACGGCAAACGACACGGGTCAAAGCCTCGCCCGCCGCGCCCCTTCCCCCGTCTACCCCCTTGGTTCGGCGCCGATCCGAGCCTTCGAGCTTCTTTTCCCACAAGCCCGTGGGCGGGTCGGGCCCAATGTCAAAACGCGCTTTGCGCGGATCGCTTCCGGGTCGGACACAGAAGGAGGCTCAGAGTTAGCGCGTCCCAAAAGGAGCCCAAAGGAGCGCAAGCGGGCTCGCGAGCCAGTCGGGACATCCCTTTGCGGGCGCCGGGGCCGTTCGGCGAGCGAGGCTCCTCGCCGCAAAACGCGGAGCCGCCCGAGCGTTCGGCCCGGCTTCTGAACGGGCCTCTTCAAATTGGAGGCCCCCCGTCACAAAATCGCCTTGGCGCCAAAGGCGCAGCAAACGGAGGCGCTCCTTTCCTTTGGGACCGAAGGGAAAAGAAAGGGACCGATACGCTCCCGAGCCAGCGCTCTTTACTTGCGCGTCTAAGATGCCTCGTACCTGCCACGATAGGCCATTGCCCGAAGGGGTCAAAAGGGAGAGCGGCTAAGCCGAGCGAGCGAGCGAGCGCGGGCGGGCGGGCGGGCGGGCGGGCTCCCGCCTTCTTGGGAGCGCGCCGACAAGTCGCCACAGGTTACAAAGTCGCGAGCGGCTGAGTCACTGCCGCAGCATTCCTCAAAGTACGGGCTGCGCGGGGGCGCGGCGGCCATTTGCTCGCACCCACGCTCAGCCGACAAACACCTTTTTTGGGCGAGATGGCGACCCGGTGGCGCGGTCCCACTTTTTTGCCCCTCTTCGGTGGCTCTCTTCCCTCGCTCATGTCCATTTTCTCCACAATGGGCCGAGCGCACTTTCGTTTTGCGGCGCCCGGGCCAGGGAAAGGATTTGAATGCTTGGCGCTAACGCGACAGTTAAAGTTGGTCTCTTTTTGAAACGTCTTCCTTATCCGTTCCTCATTTGTGAGTTGGCTTTCGCCGACGGTAGTCGGCATGTGTGAGCGAGCGCACGCGCGTGTCCTGCAACGGTTTCAGACAGGACAATGGCGGAAAAGTTGTCAAACGCGGGAAGAGGAAACTGCGGCGTTGAGTCTCCCTCGCGGCTCGTCCGACCGATGAATGACGGTTCTTCTTCTTTTTGCACTTTTCCCCCCCCCGCCCCTTGGGCCACGGTTTCCCTGTCCTCTCCTTGGCTTCCTCGCCAGGGAACTTTCTCTTTCTCATCCCCTCAATGCCCAAAGGAGCCATGCCCCCAAAGCGAGCGCTGGATAAAACAAACAAAGGTGGACGCCATCTCTTCTCCGGCGACGACCTTCGGCAGATGACGTCACGCAATTATGACATCCATAAAGAGAGATAATAGGCGAAAAAAAAAAGATAAAATGACACAGGGCGATAGGAGGGACGTCCTCCCGCCGCGACACGTGTCTTTCGCCAAGCCGTCCAAAGCTACGCTCAAGGTCTCTTCGTCCCCCTTGGCGGGGGAATGGATGCCGGCGCCTGCGGCCACTATTTCCGCCGCCAAACCAAAGACAGCTTGCCCCGCAAAGTCACACGGGCGGGCCGCTTTCATCTGCTTCCGCGCCACCGCACATTTTGGCGCAAAGAAGCTCTTTGGACGCTTTCACAAGGTTTGGCCGTCCAGGCGGGCGGCCACCCGGAAGGCGTCCGCATGAAAAAAGCGGGCGGCGGCCAGGGGGAAGACGGCGGACGGAGGCGGCCCACTCACATTGGTGCTGCTCGTAGGGCGGGTAGCTGAGACGCACGGCGATCAGGATGAAGAAGATGAAGAGCGGCCACACGATCTCCACCAGCAGCTGAAGCTGAACGCACAAAAGACAAAAGGCATTTCCTGGCGGTCGGGCGGCCCGTGAGCGGTCGCCGTCGATCACATTCCCGGGTGACCTTTGCGGCTCAACTTTGGAGACGGGCAAATTCATGCCCGGGTGGGCGGGCGGACGAGCTTATTTTGCTCTCCGTAAGTCTTCCCGTCGACAGCTCGACAAGTCGCGCGACATGCGGCCGCCATCTTTGCGGCGATTTCCCCAAAACTCCGCAAGACGCACGTTGGGGAGAAAACTGCGGCTGGCAGTTTCCGATGCGAATGGGCGCCGCGCAGAAGCGCGCTCGTCGCGTTACTAACAGTAGTCGCCGGCGCCCGTCGCCAAGGCGACGGTTCCCCGGCTCCCTCGGCCGCCGCTTCTGGGCTGCCAAACACGGCCGCCTTTTGGGAACTCTGCGAGGCGAGGGGCCGGGGGCGGCGGGGGACTCGCGGACAGGCACGGCCCCGGACAAAATTCCCGCGATGGGAAACGTCGTCGTGAAGCCGCGAGCAAAGTCGGGAGATGACGCGCCTCACCTTTTGCCTGCGTCTGTACGTCAGGTTCTTCCAGAGCAGCAGGGCCAGCTGCGCCCGCCGGGACATGGCGGCGCGAAGGGCGCTCCGGAAGCTCGGCCGGCTCCCGCCACTCGGCAGCGCCAACGTACGTCCTAAAGGGGAAAGGTCAACACGTCAGTCAGATAGCAAAGGTGCTGATCACGCGCGCGCTATCGCCTCCCAGACTGCTCGCTTTATTAGGAAGGCCTGATAATCTCCCGCTGATCGCTAATCAATAACCGGTGTCGACCCGAAAACCCTTCCTAATGCTCTGTCCTACGGCCGGGAGATTTCACGACCGCGTCACGAGTGCCCTCCGCTAACAGGGGCGCCTCCTCACTCCCCCAAATAAATAAATACAACAAGAAGGCAAGAAAACCACGGCGACAAGTCACACAAACAAATAGCAAACATGAGCACGGCTAACAGTGATGATCGTACGCACGAGTGTGTCACGGCTTCTAGATTGATTAGCTTATGGCTGATGACGTCAACGTCGATTTGTGTGTTGCTCAGCAAGCTCGTTTATACTCTGCATTCATTAGTCATATGCACTGACTGAAAACATTGATTATGGACATACTAAATGGACTTTTCACTTATATAGCACTTTTCTACCTCGAGTACTCAAAGCGCTTTTACACCAACGAGTCATTTACCTACTGATGACCCAGCATCCACTGACTGCCCTCGTTGTTCTGTTAGAAATGGAGCATTAGACAGACAGGTTAGATGGATAAGTAGGTAGGTAGGTAGGTAGGTAGGTAGGTAGCTAGGTAGGGAGGTAGGTAGGTAGGTAGGTAGGTAGGTAGGTAGGTAGCTAGGTAGAAAGGTAGGTAGGTAGAAAGGTAGGTAGGTAGGTAGAAAGGTAGATAGATAGACAGATAGATAAAGTATTTGATAAGGACAGATAAAGTATTGATAAGGACATCAGGAAGAAATCATCATTCCATGAATGAAAAAGTCCTCCAAGCAAATGCTTGTCAATCGGAGCTCCGTTTTGAGCGTTTTCAAGAACCTTCCAAAGATTGGACTGGATCATCCAAAACTCATCTATCTTGATCGATACGAAGAGAAGTAGCGGATGGACTGTCGATCAACTCCGCCGAGCTTGCGTTTGTCGCTTTTCGTTTGTCAACTTTGAGGAACTTTGAAGACTCGAACCACGCCGAAGCCCACCTGAGGGCTGCCCAACTAACATGCGTCAAGAAAAGCCCACTTACAATCAAGTTGTCCTTCTTGGTCTTGGTCGTTGCGCGTTTGTGCGTCGGCGCTCTCCTCCTTCTCCTTCTCCTTCTCCTTCTCGCCGCCAGGCCAGCAAGTGAAGTCAAGCTTCAAGCTCGCAAAGAAAAAAAAAAAAAAAAAAAAAAAAAAAAGACTCCGAATTCCGGAGCTCGCCGCGTCCTACAGAATGAGTAAGCGCAAGCGCTACTTCCGCCCGGATCTTCAAAACAATACAGTGAAAGCGCCCGCCTCCAGCGGTTCTTTCAGGCGATAGGTCAAAAGTAAATGGGAAAAAATAATTCTAGCTATGAAAATAATGAAGCCCTAACCCAAAAAGTCCGTGTTGTTTACTTCGTTGACTCCATCAACAGCCAAACGCTGTCATGGCCATCATTTCGTAAAGTGCATCTCGCTCGCCGTACTTCCGTTTATGCATAGTTGATTTGCTGCCCCCTTCAGAGTAAGAGCAAAGAAAAGCAAGCGCTTGCCTGCTTGGACTCAAACAACAAAACTACATGGAACACGACGACACCAAAAACAACAACGCTGCTAATATCTGCGATATCGCTGCTCTAACTAGTGACGGTTCAACCACTTCTAACGTATTACACAAACTTTGTGTGACATTTGATGAAGCGTAAGCGATTAGATAAGAACGGGCAGCTTGACAGCAAAGATACAAGGTCGCTGATATCGTCAGCACGTGACTACTTCACCAATACTCGGAAATATCACCCAACGAGGTCCTCCTCCAGCTGCACAAACACTCAATGAAATGTCTTTATCTATCATAGACTAGAATACCTTCATTGTCACCGTATAGCCGGTATGCAACAAAATTGGGAGCGCTGCTCCAATTGGTGCACGTAAAGAAGTGTGAATGCGTATTATGGAAAAAGTTGCAGTTGTGTTGATATTCAGAGCGTTTTAAAGCTGCGTCTGAGTCGGTTTGCCGCGCATCTTTTGAGCCATTTGGCGCCCGCCGGCTCGAAAGCTCCGTGACCGGGGTGGCAATGACCTTGACACCCAGGGAACCTCAAATGTCCGCTCTTGGACCGCTTCGCTCGTAAACCGTGCGCCTCTTCAACGTCGATTGGACAGAACCCCCCCGAAAGCCCGTTTCCAACCCCATGTGACTATACGTACCAATGGCATCGTTTCGGGGCTAGGCTTGAACGCTCTAACTCGGGATTAATGGACGGACGGACCGAGTCGACTTCGGCAGAGGAAGAAACAACGTCTTTGGTCCAAATTTGACTCGTGCCATCGACGGTACGCTTCCGCCCAACTTCCGAGCTTCGCCGAGGGTCGCGTGTCCGGGGGTGACGACCCGGGTCGAGGCAGCGGCAAAACCGAACGGAGACCGCCAAACCGACGTTCGCAACCTCTCGGGAGCGGAACCGGGCCGGCGCGCCGATGGGCGGATGCGGCCGGGCCTTTCGACGGGCGAAACCAAAGGGGTCGCAGAGCCTTGACTCTGCAAAAGCGGGCCCTCCGACCGCGCCCAACGAGGGGCCCCTTCTGCCGCCGAGCCACGCGAAGCGGAGCGCTGCCCCTCCCCGCCATTAACGGGACAAGCGCAGCAAGAGCGCGACGGCGGCCGGCAACGTTTGGCCGTATCTGGAGCCGATTCCAGATGACAATTTCAAGATAAAAAGCGCACCCCCAAATCGATCAATGAACCGCTTGTCCCTCTCCCACGCACGCCAACACACGCAGCCTGGTACAAGAGTACACAAAAGGACAAAAGGCGTCTGTGTGTCGTCGCCGGCGCATCGGCGCCGAGCTCATTCTCCGGCGAGCGAGCCCCGCGACGCCCGCGCAACTGCCGAGCGGCTTCCAGGGCCCGGTCCGCGAGCTTGCCGGAGATTCCGGGCGGCCTCGCGCTTCTTTCCGGGCGGGATCCCGAAGGCCCCCCGGGGATCCCCGGGTCGTCGCCGAGATGGAGTCCGGCCATCCGGAGCCGCAACTTCACTACAGGTCGAAGGTAGAAAAGATTCCGAGCGGAGGACGCGGCGTCGCCGGGTGTCACGCGGCCCCGCCCGGGCCGCGGCCGCCGCTCCGGAAAGCTTCTCCTTCCCTCGCGTTCGCGTGACGGCGTCGTACGGTCCGGTCCCGCGCGTGGCGTGCGCTTACGCGATATGGCGCCGTAGGGTTAGGTCGGGTTAGGGCCGGGGTCGGGGGCCGTCAAAGCCGCCGGCGGGCAAAGTCGCAGCTTCCTACTCCGACGCTTGGCATTTTAGCGCAATCAGGCCGCGGGACATCAATTTTTGTCTACGGCCGCAGCCGGAAGCGAGCACTTTACGGAAACTTTGCCGAGGATCCGGGCAGAGAGGAGAGAATGCCATTACTGTCCTTGGAAGAGTCCACAACCAAATTACCGTCATTGGAAGAGTCCACAACCAAATTACCGTCATTGGAAGAGTCCACAACCAAATTACTGTCATTGGAAGAGCACACAAGCAAATCGAAACGTATTAAATAAGTTTGTCGGAGTAGGTTGGAAAGAGCTAGGCGATAGTCAAGAAGAAGTCTTCGAGCAAACGGCCGAATTCAAAGCGGCTTGCAGGCTTCAATTCGGGAGGCGTCCCGACACCACGGACGCGGCAAACTTTGGCCGGGAGCAGTTCGGGCGGCGAAGAGCACCCCCCGGCGGCGGTATCGAGTACTGCGCCGGCAGGCGGCGCACTCGCGGAGCGGAGCGGGCGAGCTGGCGAGCGGGCTTTGTTGTTGTGGAGGCGCGCATGCGCAATAACGCGAATGGCCGCCGCGCTGACAGCGCACCAGGAAGTGAGGCGGCGACTCATCTTCAGACGTCGGGACGAACAGACAGGCGCCGACGGACGGACCGACGGACGGACGGACGGACGGACGGACGGCAGCCATCGGCCCGGACTGCACCCGCTTCCGCTTCCGGCTCGGGCCTGTCTTTCATGCGGGCCGAATAAGCCGCCTCCGCCGACGCCGCCCGACCCTCTAACCCCTCCCCCGTCCGGCCCGGCCCGGCCCGGCCCGGCCCGGCCGTCGGTGGCGCTCGGTTCGAGCCCCGTCACATCGCGCGCACGTCCCCACCCGGATGCGATGGGATGCTGCGGGAGCGCGGAGGTAAGCTGGGCCCGGCGCGGCCCGGGCTTGGCTTCTGCTCCCTTCGCGCGGCGTCGCGCTCGCAGCGTCCGTTCAGGGATGCGCGGCATAATCCAGCGATGCCCCCTGTCTTCATCCTCTTAGCCGCGGGGTTACTCGGCCTGCGAGCCCCGCGCGCCAACGCTCATTGACGCGCATTGTCGCCCTGTACGTGTGTGTGCGCGTTGCAGAGGACAAAGAGAGAATGGAGACCGCTGGAGGAGCGAAGCTGCACTGACCTGCCCTGGTTCCTGCTCTTCATCATCTTCTGCGTTGGCATGGTAACGCATCCCTTCTCCTTCCTCATCATCATCACCGACCGCGCTAACCTGGGACAGGGGTGTCAAAGCTACAGCCCGCGGGAAGGTCCGAACCCGGCCGCGAATGCCGGTCTCTTGCCTCGGGGAGACGTGAGGCCGGCGGCGGCCATCTTGCGTTGCCTTTGCGCTGGCTTTTTCAGGTGATTCTCCGTCGCGTGTGCCATTCTGTGTGGGAAAAGGGGCACAGGACGTTTTATTGCAAAGCGTGCCGCGCAACGAAAAGAAAGTCCGTCGAGAGATGCGGGCGGGGGGAATAGGCAACAGAGCTAATAGACGGGGCGACCGCGTGTTTGGCCCGCTCTCTGCGAGGCTCCCGTGACTCGGATCCCCCCCGGAAAGCCGGAAGGTCAACGCTCAAGGCCGGGGCGGGGGGCGGGATCTGTGGCTTTCGACACCCCTGAGCCGGAGGAGCCGGACGGGGCAAAGCGCCAACGGCCGCTGCCGGCGTCCCTCAGGGCAGCGTGTGCGCCTTCACGGTGGCGTCGGGGGGCGCGGCCCGCCTGGTCCTGGGCTACGACAGCTACGGCAACACCTGCGGACGCCGCAACCCTCCCCTGGACGGCATCCGGCTCAGCGGCTTGGACCACACGGAGAGGAGGTCGGCGCTCGCTCGGCGCTCGCTCGGCGCTCGCTCAAACAAAGGTCCTGTGGCGTCCCCTCAGGTTCGTGTTCTTCTTGGACCCTTGCAACATCGACATCGTGGAGAGGAAGATGAAGTCGGTGGCGCTCTGCGTGTCCCTCTGCCCCCCGCACGTGCTACACACCTACCACGACCTCCAGAACTTCGCCATGCTCAACGGTGAGCGCAGCCCGCACGCACGCGCACGCGCAAGACGCTGAAAGACGCGCGGCAGTTCTGAGCAACACCACTGAGCATTTTGACTCGTGATTGAAGAGCGACGCCATCTTGCGCCTCGTCTCACAGCGGCAGCGACCGCCTCTTTTCAGCAGGACAAAAAAGTCGGTCTCCACCTTTCGCGGGGTAGTGACCCGTGTCATTTTTTTCCCCGCCGAGGCACGTTGACTCTTCGGAAGCGTGGAAGGAGGCGCTTTGTAGGAGCGTGACGTCGGGTGTGACGGGCCGCGGTTTGTTGCCTGATCTTTTCCGGAGCGGCGGCCATCGCAAACGTGGAGCGTAGCGACCGCGCCATCTCCGGACCGGTGTTTCTGGCGCACCCGAACTCCGCAGACGAGCTCACGCGAGCGAGCCTCCCCCGCGCCCTCGGAAATAGTCAGCGGTGGCGCATGACCCCAAAAAAGAATGTTGCTGTGCGTCGCCACTGCTCCGGGTTGCTGTAGCAACGGCGGCGCTCATTGAACAAGCTAAGCTAAGTGTTAGCGTCGGCCGGCGCGCTCGCGAGGGACGGGCCCGTGGAAGGCGCGCGCTTTCCCCTCCGGCCCGAGCCGGCAACGGGCCTACCCGTTGGCTTTTAAGGGAGTAAGGCTGATAAGCGGCCTAATCTCTCAGGATCATCTTTATAGTCCACTCCGGTCCTGGACTTTGCTCCGTCGTCGGGATATTCCGAGAGTGCTCGGCGCGTCTCCCGGCGGGAGAGGAGGGGAGGAGAGCCGGCGGTTGAAGCGGGTAGCGCAAGGAGGCGTCCGCGGACGGGCTGGCCCGCAAGAGCGTTATACCGAGGGGTTCGAGGAGACCGGGATACGGGGAGACAAGACGTAGTCGAACGGGACGCGAACGATGAGGACGTAGGGACGGAAAGGATGCCCGCCGCCGGTGCCGCTTCCCGACGCCGCGGAGTCGGAGAACGGCGACGGTGACCACGAGGCGCGCGTGTGCGTTTCAGGTTCCGAGCTGTGTTCGTACGAGTTAGCGGGTCACAAGTACTCGGGTCTGCCCGAGAGGTTCGCCAAGTGTCCCAAACTGCCCGTCCCGCCCAGGTAAGTCCTTTGGAGATACGAAACGGAGCGTGTCTTAGACCGACCTCGTCCTCTGTCCTCCGTCCGCATGGCCAGCAAGCCGCTGCCGCTTTTCAACCGCTGCGCGCCCGTCGACATCTCGTGCTACTCCAAATTCGCCCGGGCCGCCGTCACCTTCGTGGGCGACGACTCCTTCCTGCACAGAGTGATCGCCGGCGTGGCGTCCAGCAAAGAAGTCATCGTGGGACTTTGTCTCCTGGCGCTCGGTCAGTCCGCCGCCTCCGCCGCGCCGCGTCAAACCGCTCCGACTTTGAGCCGTCTGCCTACGGGCCGCCGACCGCGGACGGGTCCGCCAACCTCTCGAGCGCGCCCGCCGCCGCCGTCCGGCTTGACCCCTCCGCAAACGACGGCACTCATACCGGTCTTGCCTTTGAGCCGCCGGCCTGCGACTCGTCTGAATCCGGGGCGTGTTTTCTGTGACGGCGTAACGCCGCCTGCAGGCGCGGCACACGATGTGATCGCCCGCGGCGCAATCGCCCGCGGCGTGATCGCCTCGCGCGCAGGGTCGCGCTCAGAGCTGCGCTTTGCCTTTGACTGGTCCACGGCGGTTTGTCGAAATATGACTCTCCGACCGGCGGCGCTCGTTCGGGCCCGGCCCGGATGTCTTTGGCTTGCCCTCGACTCGCCGGTTGCGAAGGAAAGCGCCGGCTCGGCTACGCGAGCACTAAATGGGGAAAATCTGTGCGTCAGTGCTGTCCATGGTTTTGACGGTGATCATTCGCTACATCTCGGCGGTCCTGGTGTGGATCCTCACCTCGCTGGCGGTGCTGGGGTCTCTAGGTGAGCCCCTTTACCTCCGGGCTCCTTTTAAAAGCAAGCGCAGGGGCGCGACTTCAAGATTCCAAAGATTTTACCGTCATCCGCCTTCTCAGCGGGTACCGGCATCCTGTGGTGGTTCTACGTGGACCACCGTCTCCACGGAAACAACACGGACACCGAGGCGGAAGGGGAGAACGAGCGGGGTCGGGACGACGACCGGACGCTCCTGGTCTACGCCAGCGCCGCCTCGGTCTTCACGGTACAGACGCGCGGCCGCGCCCCCCTCCGCGCTACCGGAGCTTGCGCTCCGAGAGCCGCGTTTTGTTTTGTTTTTGTTTTTTTGCGGCGGGCGCCGACGGTCCGCTCGCGCTCTTTCGGTGCGCGCAGGTGATCCTGCTGCTGCTGATGCTGTTCATGAGGAAGCGCGTGGCCTTGGCCATCGCTCTGTTCCACGTGGCCGCAAAGGTTTTCATCCATCTGCCGCTGCTGGCGCTGCAGCCCTTCGTCACCTTCCTCGCGCTGCTGCTCTTCTGGCTCTACTGGATCCTCGTCCTGCTCTTCCTGGGAGCCAGCGGTACGCGCCGTCGATGAGGGAGCGGGGAACGTTGAGCGCCCCTCGCGACCGAGGGATTTTAGAAGACGCGGCGGCGGCTATCCCGGCCGGCAGCTCGTCGGGCTATTCCCGCCGGACGTTTTGACAGAGCGCCGTCGCGGCGGATCTCGTCCCGCAAACGCAAAAAGCCAGCACGCTAACGAGCTAGCGTAAAACATCTCGACCGTATGCTCCCGTAGCGTTGAAGTGCACTTGGAATTGACGCTAGTCAACGTGTCACCAGACGGCAAGTTGAAAATGGAAGGCAGCAAGCGTATACCTTCTTGCCGTGGATTGGGGATCCCAAAAAATTTCCATCTAATCGATGGATACGATGCCAACGCGTAATATTCGGAGACTCGTGTACGATTTCCAACGTGTTTTCATTACGGACAGCAGGGGGCGCTTGCATTTCCCATTGTCCGTGGAAGACCACCGTTATATTTAAAACGTACTGTTGGTCATTAAGAAATGTATGATCATTCAACTGATTCCTTTTTACTGAAAAAATGTGGAAAGGTGTCCTGAAACACCCTTCCCAGAAAAGGACTCAGGGGGCTAAACTTTGACTTCAACAAACTTGTAATTTCGTCGTCTGGTAGGAAGCGTCAAAATAGAGCACGTTCACGTCAAGACAACTTTGTCATCAAGATCTCGTAAAGGCTCAGGCCGTTTTCTGACTATTATTCCGGAAAGATAACGGGAAAGATAATAAGTTCGGTAAGAGCTGGTTGCCCTAACCCCCCCCCCGGAAAACGCTCAACTTCCCGACCGCTCCGGCATTTGGCCGTACGCGAGCTAGCCCGCGCTATCGCCGCAGGGGAGGCGGTGTACAACGAGGAGGCGGGCTCGACAGAGTTCCGACTGACGGGTCGCCTGGAGTACCTGACGTGGTTCCACGCCGTGGGCCTGCTGTGGATCACAGAGTTCATCCTGGCCTGCCAGCAGATGACGGTGGCGGGCGCCGTGGTCACTTACTACTTCACCAGGTGGGTGGCCGGACACGCCGCACGTAGGCGAGGCGCGCACGGGCGCGCGGCGGCGCCCGGCCCGCATTCTAAGGCCCCGGCCCGCCGGCAGGGACAAGAAGCGCCTTCCGGCGTGGCCGATCGTCCGCGCGGCCTTGCGGCTGCTGAGGTACCACGTGGGCACGGTGGCCAAAGGCTCCTTCATCATCACGCTGGTCAAGATCCCCAGACTCCTCCTCATCTACGTGCACGGGCAGCTCAAAGGAAAGGTACCGGCGGGCCAGACGGGGGGCGGCGTCCGGGGTCTGGCCTGACGCCCGCGCCCCTTCCGTTTCAGGAGAACGCGTGCGCCCGCTGCGCCCTCAAGTCGTGCATCTGCTGCCTGTGGTGCTTGGAGAAGTGCCTGAATTATCTAAACCAGGTGAGCCGCCGTCTTCTTCGGCCCGGGGTCACGGACGCCCGGGGTCACGGACGCCCGGGGTCACGGACGCCCGGGGTCACGGTTCTGCGCGCAGAACGCGTACGCCGCCACGGCCATCAACAGCACGGGCTTCTGCACGTCGGCGCGAGACGCTTTCGTCCTGCTGGTGGAGAACGCCCTGCGAGTGGCCACCGTCAACGCCGTGGGGGACTTCGTGCTCTTCCTGGGCAAGGTGGGCGAGCCCGGCTCGGTCGGGCCGAGCCCGGCCCGGTTGACCGCCCGCGCCCCGGCAGATCCTGATCGTCAGCAGCACGGCCTTCGCCGGCGTGGTGCTGCTCAACGCGCGGCGGGATTACGCCGAGTGGCTGCTGCCCCTGCTCATCGTCTGCCTGTTCGCCTTCCTGGTGGCGCACTGCTTCCTGTCCGTCTTCGAGATGGTGGTGGACGTGCTCTTCCTCTGCTTCGCCATAGACACCAAGTACAACGACGGCACGCCGGGAAAGGAGTTCTTCATGGACAAAGCTCTCATGGTGAGTCCCCCGGGAAGGCGTCCGTCGGCCGGGCCGGGCCGGGCCGGGCCGGGCCGGGCCCCCGCCGCGCTCTCGTCGCCTTCGCCGGCCACTTCCCTGACCGGGCGCCTCGGAGAGTCGAAACTGAAACGTCGGGGCGCTCCGCCAAATGCTTGGCGCGTGGAGCTTCTAGGACAGCGAGGGCCGGCGGAGTAGGAGAAGCGCTTTTGCTGTCCGGCGTGCCAACTCGCTCCCGTGTGCGCAGGAGCTGGTGGAGCGCAGCCGGCGCACGGAGCGGGCGGCCGGCCGGGGGCGGGCCCGGGTCAAGGAGGCGCCGTCGGAGGGGGCCGAGATGAAGCCCATGGTGAGTGAGAGAGGCGGGCCGGGGGGCGGGGCCGGCATCGGCGCGTGCGAGGAGTGGGAGGAGCTGGAGGAGTTCCAGGTCTACTACCTCGTGGCGGCCGTCTTCCTGGATTGCGCGCTCTCGCCGCGCGCCGACTTCCCGCTGTGCCTCAGCCACGACGTGCTCCTCTTCCTGTGCGTCTACCTGCCCGCCTGCGCCCTCTTCCTCCTGGGACGCCCGCCCGACTCCGCCCCGGGCGCCGCCCTTTCCGCGCTGCCCGGCTCCGCCCTCTAATCCGTCCCGGCGCGCGCTGGCGTCACCTTCGTCGCGGCCGCCGTCATCCTTAGCGTCGCGTTCCTTACCGGGGAGCTTCCCGCCACGTCGGTAGCGGCGCCTGCGCCGCGGCTACTTTTTGGTTCCGACCTCACGCGATGACGGCGTTGACGCCCGTCAACAAAAAGCCTTCCCCCTTACTCTGCGACGCGCGCCACCGTTCAAACGGGCTCCGCGTAGCGCCAGCTATTCCGGCGCGAGGGACTTACTCCGTTTCCGCCTTAAGCCTCGGCGGCCGCTACGGGAACGCGCCCCGCCCCGCCCCGTACGGCCTCGGTAGAGATACCCGCTCTCGCCGCTCGCCCATCCTCATTCATCGCCGTCATCGATTTAGTTTGTCCTTTTTTTTGGTGCGGTTTTCCGCCCGCTACCTCCCCCTCATCTTCATCATCACCGCCTCACCTGACGGTACGCCGCCCAGCCGCCGGGGAGTCTCCGTCGAGCCGCGGCGCTGGCGTTTAACGGCGCCGTTTGGTCGCGTCTCCTTTCAGGCTCCCGGGACGAGTACGGCTTGACCGAGCGGCCGGCGGGACTTGAAGGAAGAACCGATTTATTTTTTAGCAACGTGTAACTTGTTTACAGTCTTTTCACTCCAGGAAAACAATATTTTAATAACAATAAGACAACGTAACAGCACTTTATAAGAAAGCACTGCTCTCTTGTTCTTGATTTTATCAATTTTTTTTTTTTTTTTAACGAGATCGACTCATCTTCAAAGACACTTTTTGTTTTTGGGGGGTTCGGACACTAAGACGCTTTGCGGTCCCGGATGTCGTCCGACCGGTGGATGCCAACTTCGCTCTGGGAACCAAGCGATAATCGGTGCAGCGGACGGCGATTCCGAAAAAAAGCAAAAAACGTCTTCCTGCGCGAGGCGCCGACGTCTCAAACGGGAGCTTCCGTCGCGGCTCGGCCGGAGACGACGAAGCTTCCCGGCGTTCGGGAGCAAACGACCGCCGCGCTGGAAGTTGGGATGGGGCCGCCTGTAGAAGCTGGACTCTTTTACAGCGTCGACGCTCCAGTACGTCACGCCCGCCCGGGCCCCGAGCCCTCCCGACGCAACGGCGGGAAACGGGTTATGTCGGCAAAGTCGCCTGACGCTGAAACGGGCGCTTTCGCTCGAGCGACTACTGTTCCTGGAGATTTGTTTTGTATTTATGCTTTCGTGTATACCTTTTTTTTTTTTTTTTTAAGAAAAATAGTCCAATAAAAATGATCAGCTGCATCTTGTCTTGCCAACCAAGAGTGAGGAAAGGGTCCCCGCACATGAGCGACCCTCAAAATAATCCCCAACATTGACGGCGGAGTTCTTGCCGCACTGTCCTCTGAGCCACTTGTCCAAAGGCGACATCCGGATCGCCGCGACGGTCGATTGAAACCCCCCTAAAAATGCGCAGAGCAAGAAAAACCCCCAAACCCCAAAAGATGTTTTCAGAAAAACAGCCACGGCTGTATCCTTTACTTAAAATCAAATTTGGCTGAGTCGGTCTGCTCCAGATGCAAAGTTTGACGTACGGGTATTCAGTTGGCCAAACAAAATGCAGAAAACAGCAGCAGAAGCCATCCGCTCCACAAAACGGCAAAAAGCAAAATACAAAAGCAGGTTGTGGCTCAGCGAGCACGAAGGCTGGAGCTCGTGGCCGTAAAAGGAGATTGAGGAGTGACGGAAAGCGATCCGGCAAGCCAAATTGCCGCTCGTAAACCTCATCTTCGACAGATGGAACTGCGTTGGAACAGAATTGCGCATCTTCCCAACTTTGATCAGACTGGAGGGGAAGTGGCCGATTCCTATTTTGGCGCGCTTGTTGGACGGCCTGTTTGTCGCGGGCCTAATGGGAAACGTCGGTCGGGCTTACCTGCGCCCGCTCGGCCGGATACGCGTTCGTTCGCTCCTCGGGTCGGGGACACGGCCGCCGTCGAGTGGCGCGAGCAGGTGCAGTCCTTTTGGAAGAGGAGGCCTCGACGGAGCGTCCTTCCCGGGCGTGGTTTGCAGGCCGCCCGGAATCAGCCCGCTAATTCATTGCAAGCAAGTAGCGTACAGGTAGGCGTCTGCGCAGAAGGGCCCCGGATGCCCGAGTGCTCTCGCACTCCCCCCTCGGGCCGGCCCTCCGTCCTGCATGCGGAGGACCTGCAGTGTCGACGGAGACCTCGGCGACTCCAATTGCGCGTGCGCACGCTTTGCGTACGCCTGGCTGGAGGGAACGCGCGCGTGCGAACGGGAACGGGCGCGCGAAGCCGCGAGGGGAGGGGAGGGGAGGGGAGGGGCTCGCGCCTTCAACCCCCTCCAGCGCGCCTCCGACCCCGCTTGAGTCAGCCTTTTGAACAAGCAGAAAGGCACAAATTCAGAAACGTTTTATGTTTTCATCATTTGCTGTGGGCCCATCACACGACTACGCCGGGCGTTGCTGGCGCGGCACGCTCCAAAACAGGAGCCGGCACGCAAGTCCAAGATTGTATTTGGTCCAGGCGAGCCGTTGATGTAGGCGGGGGCGTTCGCGCGCCACACAAAAACACCTCTCTTTCAAAAAAAAAACACGTCAAAGCGCGGCGTCCGGAACCCCGCCCATCTCCTCGTCATCCTCGCTGCCGTCGCGCCGCGGCGGGCGGCGGCCGCTGAGCTGGGCGAAGGCCTTCTGCTGCTCCTCCAGGTCCCGCAGCTCCGCCCGCAGGCGCCCCAGGTGAAGCGCCCGACGGTTCCTCAGCAGCCGGCCGGGAAAAGGGTTCATCTCCGCAAAGGCCGTCGCCATCAATTTCCTGCGCACACGCCGGCCCGTCATTGTGCGTCCTTGTGCCGAAAGGGCCGCTTGCCATCGCGGCGTTGCCGATCCTGCGGTGAAATTTGAGAAATCGTTTGAAAGCACGGGACTCTGCTAAACGTGCGGGACAGGAACCCCAGAGGACAATTCAACCACGCTGGGCAAAAACCACCAGCAGCCGTGACGGGCGCTCAGACCAAAGGTGGGCTGCCGGCGCATCGTCCCCGCGTACCTCCAATCCTTGCGTATTGACACGCCATCTCCGCGGAGCTTGACGCCGAACCCTTTGACGCCAAGAACTCGGCTGGCCAAGACGTGCGCTCAAACCCCCTCCCTCCCCGCAGCCCAACTGCACGTCCCCCTCAAGGCCGACCGCGGGGAGCTTGACAACGGTCGGGTCGGGCGCGAGTTCATTCAAAAGGGGTCGGCGGTTTCGGGCAGCGACCCCTTTTGGCATATTTGCTCTCCACAGAGAAGAGTTTGACTTTTGGGATGGGAGAGCACGCCGCCGTCAAAAATCAGGCGGGCGAGACGGCTACGGGCGCCTCCCGTGCCGTACCTGGTATTGGTGACGGTCTTGGTGAAGAAACGAAGGTACTGGTAGATGTCCACGCCGCTGTGGATCTTCAGGATGTCCTCTTCTTTGTATTTGAACAGCGCCAACGCGTACCTGAACATCACCTACGACGCAAGCCGGGTCAGCGCGTGCGCGAGAGCGCTCGAGCGGACGGGCGCCCACCTTGGTGCCCTCGTACAAAAAGGCATCCCAGAGGGGCAGCAGGATGTCACTGGGAAGACTCTCCACAAAAACCGCCAGGAACCAGTTGAAGGTGACCAGAGACACGTCGATTTGGTAAAAATCAAAGTGCGCCGCCAGCCGAGGAAGCTTCTCCACCAGGAAGTCCTTCAGAACGTGCTGGTCCGCCTGCCGTCGGGGACGTCAAACCGTCGAGCGTCAAGTCGTCGGCCTCCCGGAGCCAAAACGCTTGCGCACCTGCGCCGCCAGCAAATTCTTGGTGTAGTAGTCCTGAGGCATGATGGCGTCCACCACGGCCACCAGGCACCAGAAGGCCTCCTCCTCACTCTGGAGGACCAGGAGAGCAACGGCCGCCAACCTGCACACGTTAAACCCGCACTTTCGTGAACCTCTTATTGATTGTCATGTTTGGACGCCGCTTGTTTGTGATGTTTCTCTGTTGTTTTTCTTAACCGTAGTGGCGCAAAGCCCACATTTTTTGGGTGTTTGTCATTTTCCTCGCAGGAACCAGAATGAATTCAATGACATTCACTTCTGCGAACTGAGCGACGGTGCTTTATCGTGCCGTGAGTCAAAAGGCCACTGGTGTTGAGGGTGTCTCGCGATAACCCCGGACCTGTTGAGACCCTGGCAGTAGCCAACGGAAGGATTCTGCCAGGAGAAGGCCAACAGAATGCGCTGCAGCTGCTGGTGGGCGGGACTTGACGGCGCGGAGAAATTGCGGTTGCTGGTTAGCGTTCGGTGAAGGTCCAACTGGATCTGCCTGGAGGCCGGATGAGGACACGTGCGACTCTTGTCGCACAGCTGAGGACAAAAACCCAGCAGGTGGCGGTCAGATCCGAGGCGGGCATTGAACAACGAGGGAGGCGTCGGCAGAGGGCCCGCAGACCCCATGTTTCAAAGTGAAATCAAGTCCAAACGTCTTTAACAAATCGCGCTCCAGCTGCCCGCGCTGACCCTTTGCGACTGGGCCCCGGCCAAGACGACCGACGGTCCGAGGTGACGCGCAACGAGCGCAGACGGCTGAGGACGAGGCGGCTCAGTATGGGCCGCGCGGGCCTTCTGATTTGGGAGGGCCGATTCGAACTAGGGTGGAGGCTGTCTCGCTGAAGGCTTTGCCCACCGACGGGCGTCGATTTGCGCGGGTGACTGTAAGCGGAGCCGCGTCAGAGCCCCTCCCGCAAGACTACAGGGCAGAGCGAGTCGCTGGACGAGATCCGACCGGTACCGAGGGCGTCGGGGACTTGTGGGTGGGATTTGTGGCCAAGGAGGAGATTGGAGGAGACCTGGAATTTTGCGGGGAGCGGTGCTACCTGGGCCCGGTGCTGGCAGAGTTCTGGACATCCTGGAGTCTGTCCAGGGTATCGCAGAGTATAGCGGGTAGAACATCCCCCGCCTTCCGAACGGCCGACTCGCGCGCCCCGACCTTGAATTCCGCTGCCTCGGTCTGTGAGCTCTGCTCTGTGACTCACCGCCCGACCCGACGGTACGCGACAAGCCTTCCTCAGACCCGACCCGACAGCCGCGACGCTTCCTTCGAGTGACCCGAGGCGATCCGCCGGAAGGCGCGTTGAGTGCCGTCCGACGCTAGCGCGCGGGACTTACTTGCCGGTAGCGCTGCGGGTGACACTCTCTTGTGGTCCTGGTGGCGACTCGGACCAAGCACCGCCAGACGCGCTGCCGATACTCAGGAGGGACGCCGGCCCGCAGCAAATCTTTGAGTACCGGCGAAGGACAAAAGTCGTCATCCGATCTGCCGGCAAGGAACTGGGCCCAGCGAGCGGACAGTGGGTGCTCTCGGCCCTCCTGCAAGAGAGAAGCCGAACTCCGTCGGGTCCGCCGGCGGCGGCGAGACCGGAATTCGCGTCAGGCTGGACCTGTTGCAGCAGGTTGTGCGAGCGGATCTCCAGCGCTTGGATTTTGGCCAGAAGCTTCACATCTTCCACCTCGTAGTCAGGAACGATCTTGAAGCCGTACTGGTCGTGAAGGCTGTCGGCGGCGGCGGCGGCTTGGCCGTTCTTGACCTGCCCCCGCAGAGCGTCCTCCATCATCTTTTCAATAGTTTCCCGTTGCTCCCGATCCAGACTTCCGCTCTCCTGCAGCTTTCGCAGGACCCCCAGGGAGCGACTCTCGGCCCGGCAGCGCCACGCTTCCAGGTAGGCACACTGGGGGAAACATTCGGCAACGGGCCGTGACGCAAAAAAAAAAAAAAAAAACGACCGACCCACCTTGACCATCAGACTTCGCTCCTGCTCTGAGCTCTTCCTCCACAGTTTGGTGAGCTGGAGGATCTCAGAGTTCAGAAACTTGTTCTGCATCTTGTAGGCCTCGATATCGTCCTGAAAGAGAGGTGAAACAAAGACGCCTTGTCAGCGACGGCCTCAACGCGCAGCTTGGTGCCCTCCAGAGGACGGTTTCCCGACCTTCAGATCTTCCACGCGCCGCTGAAGTCCTCTGAGCGCGTCTGGATCCGAAGCTCCGGCAAACAGTGGCTCGGACACGCATGCGGCCAAGTGGTCAGACAGCTTGATGATCACCTGGGCGGGCACCAGACAAGCAGCAGTCACAACCTCGTGAGCACGCTTGAGGGCATGCATTAAAAAAAAAAAGTCAGTAGGAAACAAAACAAACAACAAAAACAGGCGGGCGGACTGAGGGAGCGGGGCTCTGCATTGGTCCGGCTTCAAGAAGGCAGTGAGTGCGCACGAGGCGGCGAGTGGACGGCGACCCCAAGCTGACCTCCCTCTTGGCGTGGTTCTTCTCTGTGAGCTTCCTGACTTCAGCCTGCAGCTCCGCCACCTGCGAGTCCCTCTGCTCCAGGTGGCGCCTGGCTGCCTCGGCCTCTGCCTGCGCTCGCTCCAGGCGCGCGAGCAGGTGGGCCGCTCGGCGCTCGCGGTGCCGCAGCAGCTCCAGCCGTTCCCGTTCGCCCTCCGCCGCCACAAAGTCTGCGCATGTTCGTTTTTCACGCTGGGCCGCCTCCAAAGTTTTGTGGAGGAGCCACACAAGCTCCTACAGGGGGCACAACACCATTCGAGAGTTTTATTGTCGTACGCACAATAATACCGTACAATGAAATGCTTATTCTGTTCACTTCCCCGAGCGGACTACGTCCCGTTGGCGAGCGAATTATAAGGTAGGCGCTAAGACAAAAACGTAAAGAGAGAGCAATAAGGGCAGTGATAACGAGCACAGGCTTGGTGCCACATGACAGCGAGTCATCAATGGATGGAATCCCCCAGTACACTCTTCATCAATCTCTACTCTTTAAAGACTGACTTTCTGAGCTTTGACTTCCTCCGTCAGCATCTCCTTGTCCCGCTGAAGGCGAGACACGGTCTCCGAGGACACGGTCTCCGAGGACACGGTCTCCGAGGACACGGTCTCCGAGGACACGGTCTCCGAGGACACGGCCGCCGTCCCGGCGTCGCTCGGATTCTTCTTGCCCCGCAGAGCTCCGGTCGCTTCGCCCGGCGCCACTCCGGCAGGTTGCGCGCTTGAGGAAGCTGGATGAAGTGCCGGCAAATCAGTGAAGACGTCCCAGATGTGCTCATACTCAGAGTAGAACTGATCCGGCCGACGATGACAAAAACCCACCAGCAACTGACGTCTAAATCAACTGAACCCAAATAGACGTTGCACAATGGCGTTCGTCCGTCCGTCCGTTCATCCATGCATCCATCCATGCATCCATCCATCCATCCATCCATCCATCCATCCATCCATTATCTTGAGTGCTGGCCTCAAGAGAGTCCCGGGTGTGCCGGAGCCTATCGCGTTCTGGGCCTTTGGGCATTTTGCGCGATACACCATCAGCTGATTGCCAGCCAATCATAGAGCGCACAGAGACAAACAAACATTGACCCTCACAAACGCCCGTGTAACATAGATGGATACTCGTCTTTGGAATGTGGGAGCGGAGCAGAGTACCGCCAGAAAGCCCAGGCTGACCCGGGGAGAACATGCAAACTCCACACAAGAAGCAAACCCGCGACCTCCGCATGTGAGCCAGCCGTGCGAACCGCTCTTCCGCCGTGCCGCCCTGGACTAGACGTGGGTTTGATTCTACAGTGGCACTGAACAGGTACACAGTGCTCCTGAGTGGACGGTACATGCTAGCGCTGAGGTGTCAGTTTACCATTACGCCTTTGGGTCGGCTACTGCATCGAAGGCTACGCGCAGATACTGCAGTCCGCGTGCACCGGTAGCTACCTGTGTTGTTGGCGACATCGTCCGTCTGCACATAGAAGACGCTTTGCACCCAGTCTTGAGACGACCTTTTGCGGAGACTGTGGACAGTGTTCCTGTCACGGGACGCAAAGAATGCCTGGAAAAGGCGCTTTCCCTTTCCCGCGCTTTCCTCAGAGCAAAGAGACTCACTGGATCTGGATGAAAGGATGTTTGATGGACACGTCGGCGAGCGTCGTCCTTTGAGTCGCCTCGTTGGCTGCGTCTTCCCCCACTAGGCCCGCGGGACTCTTCAACAGCGGCAGGAAGTCATCTGCGACGACAGTGAGCGCAATGGCACGTATGGTCTTGTGGCCTTTCAAGCGAGTTGGCGGGCGAGAGCTCGTCAACCTCCGTGCGAGTGCTTTCCGGAGCACCTGTCCTCGACTGAGTGGCGCTATGCAGACCCAAGTCTATACCGGATGGATTTGGGCGAGAGGCTGGCTCTGCCCTAGACTGGCCACCAGAGATGGCAAATCCAGGCCCGAAAAGTCAAATCGCTGACTCGCAGACGCTTCTCGTCAACAAGCGGTCCACTCCTTAACCTGCTGGGTGAGGAAAAGCACCTGTAGTAATGGAAAGGGGGGGCGGAGTTTTGATCTTCGGGACCTGGATTTGCCAGAATGCTCGCTGCGTTCACGGTACGTTCGCAAGGCGGGTGGTTCCTCACATTTTTCAATTTTGGAAATGGAATCACCCTTCAAATTGGATCAAATGCCTGACCTTATTTTACACCTACGGACAAGTTCTGGAGAGCGTGAGAGAGTGACAGAAACCGGACGGATAAACCCCAGCAAGCAAACAAGTGAGCAGGTAGAGAGCATAAAGACAAACCCTGACATTCATAAAGGAGCAGCCGCTCTACTTTCATAACTTTTGTCAGCCAGGATGTTGAAACGCTTTGCTTGGACAAGTTACCACAGGACCAGAATTCCTGATGAACAGGTCAAGCGAGGCAAGGGAAAAACACACAAGCGTACACGCCGCCAAAAGAGAGACAAAAGCAATCAGTTCATGCTAGCGATCCAATAACTGGACGCAATAGTACAAGAGAACCCAGAGAGAGAGAGAGAGAGAGAATGGGGTGGGGGTGGCGGGCGGCTCAGGAAGAGCGGCCCGCTTTCCCGTCAGGACACCCTAGGTTTGGCCGATGTCACAGAAGGCCCACTAGAGGATTCTTCATCGGAAAGAGCTCGGCAAGAACAACAACAGGAAGCTCCCAGAAAAGTCACCCGTTCCTTCCTGCCAGCCTCGCCCGCCCCGCCCGCCCGCCCGCGAAACATTCTTTGCCCGCCGCTGACGACGCTACAAATAGCCGGAAGTCAGGAGGGCCGCAGGGTCCCATGACCACAACAAATCGCCCACGCGATGAGTTCTGGGAAGCACCTTCCAAGTTACCAAGTTTCCAAGTTACGAGGCCACTTTAAGACCGGCGAAAGGACATACAGAACAGAATAAGCGCTACCAGACAGACCGCATTCAGGCCGTTCAACCGACGGCGGCTATTTCAACAGATATCACACCAGACAATTAGACATTGGGTTCAAAGTCCCCCTCCGGCCGCGAGGGAACGCGTGCAGAGAGGACCAAAAAAAAAAAAAAGAGAAGAAACTTGACCGTGCCCGGCGAAAGCAGGAGGAGGGCAGCCTAACCCGCAAAGGCGGGACGGGATTCGTCCAGCTCGGGTGCGCCTGCCACGATGCCGGCGTCCTCGGGCCGCCTCTGTCGGTGTTGCCAGCGTTTGAGCTGCAACTGCTGCAGCCAATACAGCATCAGATCCTGGGTCGCGGCCTAGCGGGAGCAGAACAGGGCTCTAGCAGCGTGATTTGTGCGCGTCACGGCTGCGCCGCCAAAGTCCTACTTTGAGCGTATAGGTGCGCCCGGGCGTTTGGATGTGGAAGGCGCCCATCTCCGCCTTGAGCGGGTAGGCGAATGTTGCGGCGCTGAGGTTAACCCAACCCAGTGCGGTCACGTCCTGCGGAGTGCGGTAGTAGAACAGCTGGTTCTGCTTCTCCTCATAAGTGAACCAGCGCCGCTTCCAGACCCGCAGCGGCCCGCCCTGCTTCTGCAGGAAGCCGCAAAGTTTGGGCTCGCCCGAACCACCCGCAAAGTTGGGGCCGTCTGGAAGAGGAGTCTGACTGGGGCGAGTACCTGGATGAGCCTGACGGGGATCCGGGCAGGCAGAAGCAGGAGACGGAACAGAGTCCAAATGAGCAGGCGGAGGTGCCTGATGGGGGCCAAGATGAGCAGTTGGAGTGTTTTGATGGCCTTCTGGATGAGAAGGAGGAAGTGTCCGATTGAGGTCTGGGCGCGCAGGGGTAGTAGTCAGACTGGCATCCGGTTGAGCGGTAAGAGGAGCCTGGCGGGGGTCCAGGCGTGCAGGCGAAGGCCGAGCGGAGTCCATAAAAGCAGGATCTGGATGGGGGTCCAGGTGAGCGGGAGGAGGAGACTGAACAAAGTCCAGATGAGCGAGACCAGGGGTGGTATGGCTGTCCGGGTGAGAAGTTGGAGGAGTCTGTCGGGGGTCCGGATGAGCAGGGGCAGGTGACTGGACAGAGTCAAGATGAGCAAGCGTGCGAGGGGGCTCTAGGGGAGCAGGAAGCGCAACCCGACGGGGCTCCTGGTGAGCAGTGCGACGAAGACTCGGCCGAGTCGAAGGAGGAAATCGGCGGGTGCTGAGGAGAGCCAGCGGTGGAGATTGAACAGAGTCCAGAAAAGCAAGCCTCGGAACGGAACGGGCGTCATGTTGAGCAGGAGTAAGAGACCCGTTGGAGTCCGGGTGCGCGGGGGCGGGGGTCTGGTTTTGAGCAGGTGGAGGAGCCTGACGGGGGTCCAGGTCAGTAGAAAGGTGGGTTTCCGGGTGCGCTAAGGGATGCGCCTGATGAAGATTCAGGCCAGTCGGAAAAGCAACCTGACAAGTGTCACAGTGAGCAGGCGGAGGTGTCTCACAAGGTCCCGGGTAAGCAGGCACGGGAGTGTGATGGGGGTCCGGTTGAGCAAGGGTATGCTTCTGATGAGGATCCGGGCGCGCACGGGTAGAGGTTGGGGTCAGGGCTGGGTCAGCAGGAGGCTGGTGGTCTAGGTGATCAGAAGTAGGGGCCTGAAGGGGGCCCGGGTGAGCGGGTAGAAGCACCTGATGGTGTTGCAAGGGAACAGAAAAGAGCGAGTCCAGCAGAGCAACAGGAGACTGATGTGAATGAGCAGGGGGAGGTGCGCCATCGCCGTCCAGGTGGGTCGCAATCACAGTGTGATCAAGGTCACCGGGGTTAGGCGTTTGAAGAGGGTTCGGGTGAGCAGGAAGGGAAGTCTGAGGGGGTTCCGTGAAAGCAGGCCTAAGGGACTGAAGGCTGTCCAGGTGAGCAGGAAGATGAGCCGGATGGGGTCCCGTGTGAGTCGGGGAAGGAACCTGAGGTGTGCTTAAAGTTTGGCATAACGGAACATTCTGCCCGCCCCGGTGGTCTCCGTCTCGGTTTCTCACCTCTTCATCAAGGCCCGAGTCCTTTGGAAGTGTACTTGGTCCCTGACAATGCAGATGTGAACCGTTTTTGTGTTCTTCGGTCAAATCCGGGCCTGGTCCTGGTGGGGAACCTTCGCTTTCCTGTTTTTCCATATGAGGATCTTGACGCCGGTTAAGAAAAAGGGTAGCGCTCCTCCCCGGGCTTCTGCCGAGTCTCCAAAGGAGTCTGATGCTTCTTTGCAGAACTGTGAGGGACTCACTTGTGCGACTGGAAGGGGACTGCCAGACCTCTGCAGAAGTAGGACGGCTCCGTCGCGTATCTAGAAGAGTGGACGTGGTCTCCGGCGGACTGCGGCGGGACACGCGCGGGCAGACCGATGATGACTTGGCAGCACCTCGATGCAATCCGAGCTGGGCAGGAAGCCACGCGGACGTGTCATTTCCCGTGCGGCGCTCTGCGCCTGTGGAAGAAAGTCCAATTAATTGGAGCTCAGAGCAGTGTCTTGGCAGGATGTCGCCGCAAGAACAATGGAAAAGGGTTCAAATGTTGAGGAAAAATATCCACACCAAGCGTTCGACGCTTTGACGCTCGGTTCGACCCTCAAGTCTCTCAGCGCACGAGCGACCTGCGCGCGTCCACGCTAGCACGCTCGCTGGCATTTTTGGTGGCCTAAGAAGTGGGAAGAGCCGGACCGCAGAGTTCCGGATGATAGAAAGCGGCCGGGAAGCCGCCTTTCTTTCACCCCGGGGCGCGGTCTCCACACACCTTACCTCACCTGGCTTTATCCTCTCCGAGTGACGGCTGCGGCCAAGTCCCAAAGGCAGTCGGCCTGACTTCTCCTCGACGTCCACTTGGGAGCTTCTCTCTCGCAGAGTCTTGCGGATTGCTGCTCAGCGCTTTTTTTTTTTCTCTCGCCGCCTGTGCTGTCCCGCCCGCGTCAGTCAACCTGCAACTTCCGTGTCGGCCTGTCAAAACAAGGGCCTAACTTACACCAGGGCCATTGCGAGCAACAACGAACTGAAAATTGTGGCCTCCGTTGCAACAACAAAGCAGTACAATGCAGTTCTTGGACTTCCAAGCCAACGCTGGGAGACTCGACCGGGAATGGCACGTTTTACAAGCTTGTAGAGAAAAATCTCGGCCGGCAGATGGCAGCACAGGCACGCACGCGTAATATCCTCGCCGTTTTCGTCGCCCTCATCGCCCTTCCATCGTCCCAGATTCCGGGTCCTGATCGACATCTTAACCCTTTTCATCATCACCACTCTTGCCTTCCGATCATCGCCATCTTTCCGATCTTAACCATCATCTTCTTCGCCGTTTCTCGTTGGCGTGATGGCACAACGCATCCAAATTTCTTTGCCCGCTTTCATGGGAATGTTGTCACTTTTATCGTGCGCATGTGTCGTCTGTCACTTTTGTCAAAGTTGGGACTGCGCAGCCATAAATACCGCCCACCCACCCGCACGCACGCACAAGCACGCGCGCGCGCGCGCGCATGCACACACACACTGTGCCCCCCCTTTCAGATGCAAAGTAAGCAGACATATGGAGAGGAGGTGTCTCGGACTCCTAAAGATTCTGATTGTATGACAAATCACGTGCGAGGACAGCGTCCCGGCCCCCTCCCCCGTTTGTCCGCCCCCCACGGCCGCCCTCGGACAACAGCTTCATTAGGCTGAAAGAAAGTTTTCTCGGCTTTGTCACGTCAAGACTCGCGGCTCGTCGGCTCTTTTTCACCGCTTCTTTTGTTGCCACCAATTCAAGTTATTGCTCTCGAAAACAGCCCCCGTACCCCCACCCCCGCGCGCAGGCTTCCTGGCCTGAAGGCTGCAGTGCATTGTGGGCGTTGTGACCGCGGTGCAAGGCATCCGCCAAAAGGGCCCGCTTTCGAACCAGACGAAACGGCGAGAAAATTCTCCGTTGCAACCGGTGTGCTTTTCGGATCCCCGATCCCATACCCGTCTGCGTGGCATCGGGCGATACCGACCCGTTTGGATATTTTTGCCTTCCATTCTAAAGAACGGCACGCTCGCTCGGATGCGCTTGAAAAAAAGAATAGATGAAACAGGAAAAAAAGAAACCGGCGCAATCTGCTTGTGATTCCGACAGAAGAAAAAAGAAAGAAAAAACCGGCAAAGTACAACCAAAATCACAAAGCGCAAATCAAAGTGAGACAAAAAGCGTCCGGAGTTTTCCATAGGTGCAAGGCAACGAGGGAACGACCGGAAAACAAAGTGACAAAGAGAACGGTCGAACGTCGACAAGGTCAAAAGACAAAGAACCGCGCAAAATTCACCGGAAAGAGATCAAGCCGGGATTTGAAATCCGGGAACTTGTCGGGGGGCGGCCAAGGAATAACCCGGCGTCCTTCTCCTGCTCCGGCCGCACCTAAAAAGCCCTTGATGATACGTCCGGCGCGTTTTGCCCGGACTTTAGCAAAGCAATCTAGTCACGCGAGCCCCAACCCCCCCAACCGCGCGCGCTCGTCCCTCATTCCGAGGAGTCGCGGCGGCGGCGGCGCGGCGGCGTCCGTCGCGCCGGCGGCGGCGGCCCCTCTTCCATTGTGGCCTTGTTGCCCAGGAAGGTTTTAATGTAACGGCGGCCCTCGTCAATCACGGCGGTGAATGGCGGGGAGCGCACGGCCTCCGCCTCTTCATCAATCTGCCGTTGCATTCTGGGAGCCGCGTCCTTTTCACTTGTCGCCCGCTGTTTGCTCGTCCCCTAATTTAGCTCCGGCGAGCGCTTGCCGAGCGCCAAGCGGCGCCGTGGAGACGCCGAGCGGCGCACCCGGCGCCGCCGGGTCGCCGAGCGGCGCACCCGGCCTTTTTTCGGGCCTCCCGTAGTTCGCCTCGCCGGCGGCCGCGACTCCGTTCCGTCGGAAGGCCGACGCCCCGGCCCGGAAGCGCGACGCCGAAGCCGTCGGGGGCCGATCGGCCGCTGAAGACGAACGGCCAATTAGAATTTTCCCATTTGGCTGGAGGTCACCGGCACGATATTCCTTTGCTGGCCGATGAAGGCCACGGAGGCCTTTGTTTTTTTTCTTCGCGCAGAGAAAAAAATTCCCCTCCTTTGCTAGCATTAGCCAGCGCCACGCCCCGGATCTCAAAGTCAAATAGCGCGGCTCGGGCGAGGGCTCCCGGAACTTGGGCCGAGGGATTTTCATTTCCGTCGGCCGACGCGCCGCCATTCCACTTGGGATGATCGTTCGGAAAAGTCACGGCAGCCGGGTAGAGCGCTTTGGTTTTGCGGCAAAAGGACTCTGGAATCATTCCGGGGGGCCAGACGCTTCCAGCCTTAGGAAACGGGAAAGATCCGGCGTCGGGTTTTTTTTCCCCACAAAGGCCACATGCGACGTTTTCAGCCTTCGGCCTACACGTCACGTTTCGAGGAGTTTGATTTCCTCCGCGGCGGAGCTTTGGGTTTTTTGGACCTTATTGTGGACCTTATTGTGGACCTTATTGTGGACCTTATTGTGGACCTTATTGCCTCTCCGCCCTTTTGCGTCTCGTCTCGGTCGCGCGTTCTCGCGGTTTCCCTTTCCGCCGCGCCGCCGTCATCCGACAACACAAACGAGAGCTGAGGATGCGGGCTAACCCGCCCGACCCTCGGCGGAGCGCGCGTACGCCGAAGGTGGGGGCGACGCGGCTTGTCCGCGGGGGTCTGCCGTCTTAATCCTGTCCAAGCCGCTCTCTGGGCAGACCTCTCACTCCAGCGCTTTTCTCTTTGCCTTGTTTTCCTCGGGCCCTTTCTTTCGCTCCACTTCTCGGGGGGCGCTTTCAGGATGGGGGGGGGGGGGCCTAAGCCATTGAGCGGGGGTTCGCGGGGGGGGGGGGGGGGGGGGGGGGTCCACAAGGCCGGAGGTAGGAAACTGAAGGAAGACTTATAAGAGCCGGAAGGTTTTGGCGGCTGGTTTTGGGAGGCCGACCACGTGGCCGCGACCCTCGCCGCCCGCGTGGACAATCCGCTTGTGGATGAAAATCCCGAAAAAGAAACAGATCTCCTCCGACCACTTGCTCCACACAGGTGCATCTGGGACAAGGGGAAAAAAGCTGTCAAAAAGCTGCCAAAAGTCAAAGGGAGCTTGTTGCGGCGCGGCGCCATGGCACCGCCTTCCACTAGATGGCAAGGCGGGACACGGACCCACGCCACAGGGCGTCGACGTCTGCAACCTTTCAATTCACGTCTACAATTTTCGGGCCACGTGAAAAGTTTGATACTTTCGTTGGGGTTCCAACCTCGAAAATCTCCGCGCCCCGCGTTAATGTTCCAGATCGATTGTTTTTCATTGACCCGACGGGTCGGTAGGTCTCAAACGTTTCGGGTTTAAAGAACGGGAAAGGAAGGCCAATCCGGTTTCTGTGAAGCGCGCGAACCCCGACAAACGTGAACATTTGCGGAAAGTTGATTTTCGACGGCTTTCCGCACTCGTAAACGGCGGTAAGGATGCGGTTCGGGGCACGCGGCGACGTGTTTTTCGACGGGTCTTATTTCTGTTTTCTCTTTCCCTCGGCTCGGCTAAAAATCACGGAGAAGGACCCGGGCGCGCCGGTGAACCTTTTGGGCCGAACGCCGGGAGTCCGGCTTTCCCTTCCGGTCTCGGGCGAACGTAGGAGAGCTCGTCAAAGCTCCCTTCCCTACTGGCGCCGAACGTTCGGGTCGGCAAACCTTTCGGAGCGGGATGTCGACCAAGTGAGCAGAAGGCGCGAAGGAGATGAGAAGCGGGCGACTTCCAAGCAGTCCGAAGAAGCCATGCGCCGTCTTGCGCACGCGTGCATTACAATGAGAAAAAAAGCCACACAAAGCGTGAAAAGGAGCGCGCGGCGCGCGCGCACACAATGAAGCTATTCACCTCTGATAAATAGCGCGCGCACGCGCACCGTCTCATGATTTCTTAATGGCAGCGGGCGCACGCATCCGCAGACTGTGAGCGTCACGTGACCGTCGCGCGTGGCCGGCCCGCGATTGGCCGCCCGCGATCGGCGGCACGCTCCCCGCGCCCGCGGGCCGATTATGCAAACGAGCGGCTCCCGCGGCACGGGGCGGCCTTCATTCATCTCCTTCATCCTCCCCGGGGGTCGGGGGGCGCCCATTGTGCGCGCGCGGTATAAAGAGCGGGCTGAGGTCGGTCGTGTGCCACACCGGTCCGGAGCCGAGCCGAGCCGAGCCGAGACGAGACGCGACGCGACGCCGCACGCTCACATGGACGCGCACGCCGCGCACGCCTTTTTCCCGCTGAGCGACGATGACGACTCCCGCGCCAGCACGCGCTCGGCGTCGCCGCCGCCGCCGCCGCTGAAGAGGAAGCGGCGGCGCGCGCGCGCGCGCTGCGAGGCCGCCGTGCGCGTGGTCCGCAAGAGCCGCCGGCTGAAGGCCAACGACCGCGAGCGGAACCGGATGCACAACCTCAACGGCGCCCTGGACCAGCTGCGCCGCGTGCTTCCGGCGCTCCCGGACGAGAGCAAGCTGACCAAGATCGAGACGCTGCGCCTGGCGCACAACTACATCTGGGCCCTGGCCGAGACGCTGCGCATGGCCGACCGCGGCCCCCCGGGGCTCGGCCTCCCGGGGCTCGGCCCCGGCCCCGGCCCCGGGCTCTGCCCCTGCCCCGGCCGCCTCGCCTGCTGCCCGAGCTCGCCGTCTTGCTCCCCGTCGTCGTCGTCGTCGTCGTCGCCCTCGCCCGCCTACAGCCCGGGCAGCCCGCTCGAACCCGCGCGCGAGCACGCGCTCTTTGGAGCCTCCCGGCCCATCTTGTGAGCGCGACGCCGCGCGCGCAGGACAAGTTGAAAGGTCGACTCGCCAATTGGGCGTGTCAAATGTCACCCTCCGGACTCATGAGGACTCGCTTTTATTTATTTCTTGAATGTTTGCTGTACAGAAAGAAAGACTTTATCCTATTGACTCGCTGACACGTTTTGGCGCAATAAATGTTTACTTTTATACAAAAGAAAAGCAGCGCTCGTCTTTGTGGTTCTCCTGCCAAAGATTCACGAGTGAAACGTGGAACCGCGTGCGTGCGCGCGCGCGCGCGTGCGCGTCAGGGATCAGGCTTCCAACTGGATCGCAGTCTCGTCCAAAGGCAAGTTGTGGAAGTTGGGGTCTTGTAGGAAAAGTAAAAACGGGCGGTCCGCAAAGTCTGAGGGGGCGGAGCCAAAGTCACATGCTCTTTGTTGAGTCCTCTCACCCCCCGGGGTCAAAGGTCAGCGTGCGCTCGAGGACTCCTCGGGACGCGCGCACACTTGCGCCGCCGTTTCCGCACGCGCACTCCGAGCCCGAACCGCACGATGGCCGGAATCGGCATAAGATAAGGTTAACTTCATTGTCCCCGGGGGGGAAATTTGTCTTGGCGTGGAAAGTTCGAATTCTAGATGAGGACAAAATATTTTCCAATCACGGGAGCCGTCATGCTGCAACGTGTCCTAACGGACATGGCTGGCGGCGGTCTTGTGTTTCCTCCACAAAATGTCCTCTCGGATACAACGAAAAGACGAGGCGCAAATGCACACGCTGCCGCTCGGGGAAAGAGGGGGGGGGCACTAAGTGACGGGAAAGAGTCAATCATGAGCACAACCGCGCAATATCAACACACACACACACACACCTGCAATTCTTTTCTCCGTGTCGAACGCCAACGTTGTAGAAGTTCACGCGGAGGGCTTGGGGGGAGGTCGGGGCTCAGGGGGTGTCACTGGTCTGATAGCATCATGAGAAGTCAAGCAGATGGAAGTTCTCCAGATAACCTTTGAATCCCCCCCCGGAGACCCCCGCACTCCACCCGTTGCACCTGTAAGGCACCTGGGGGGCAGGTTGGGGGGGGGCTCACGGTCCTTACTTGATGGCCTTTTCATCTGAGCGGCCCGCTCCATAGGAAGTCAAACGGTCACATGACGCCGCCTACTGTAGCAATTCCAATGGCGGAGGACCGCAAGGTCCAACAAAGCGTCCGGAAAAAGGAAGACAGAGGACATTTGGACTGAGCCGTTGCTTCCGCGTGGAAAATTCTCCCCATTTTGTCGGGGGGGGGGGGACTGGCTATTCCTGCAACGCAAGACCAAGACAGCAACGGCGCTGCGACATCTGCACATTTTTGCCACGGAAGACGCCAAACGGGAGCCCTTTGAAATCCTCCCCAACCCCCCGAAAGCAAACAGGAGCCACAAATGAAAACGCATCCCTTTTCTTTTCTGCTGTCGACGGGATGTCTCGGCCTTGTTGTTGTTTTGCCGTGCTACGACTCGCACTTTTGAAGAAGGTGCCCCCCCACCGCCCCCCCCCGAGCCGGCCGCGGCCCCGCTCGGCGAGGCGCGTCCTCCCGCTTGCGACAAGCTCATCGTATCCTGCCCGCGCCGCAACAATTAGCATGAAATTCTTAACGAGCGCAGCAAAAGTCATCCAGAGGGCGAGGGGCTCCCGGCCCCCCCGCCCCCACCCCCGGCTTGTCGTGTCCTCGCCGAACTCTGACCCCCTCAAAGACTCGGGCAATTTCCACTGCAATAAAACGTTTCCAAGGCGACGGGACCACCGAGGGCCCGCCCGGGGTCCCGCCCGGGGTCCCGCCCGGGGTCCGGGACCCGGGGTCCCGCGCGGCCCACGGCCTCCGTCCCCGCCGCCGGTCCCCCGGCGAGGGTCCGGCCTCGTCGGAGATCTCGGCCGTTCGGTCCCGGCCCGACTGGAATAATCGGGTATTTCGGGCCTTGATGAGCTCGCGACGCGGTTTGAAGGAATGGATAAATCAGGCGGGGAACACAATGTCAGTCAGATGGGGGGGGGGGGCGAGGAGCAGGCGGGGGTGCCGGGAGTCGGAGAGCGCCCCCATGTAAAATAGTTAAAAGCTTATTAGAGGCTCTTTCAGGCTTTTGCTGCTTTGGACTTTGTTTGGGGGACACCCCGAGCTCCTTTCAAGTGATTGTGAAGGGGCCCATTGGGGGGGGGGGCTCTCAAAGCCCTTTTAGAAGTTGGCCAACTCCCCACAGGCGCATGGCCTTTAGCTCCGTTACTGATTCACCACAAACGCCCCCTTCTGTCGCATTTGTCCGGCCGACCTCGCCGGGACCGCAACCGAGACCGGGACCTCCGTTCCGATCGGGACCTTTTTAAAATTGGCCGTTGCCCGCGCGTGAGCATGTGTGTCGGGTGGGGGCGGGGGGGCTGTTAAACACGACCGGTTTGAATGGGGCGGGCCCGCCGACAGAATAGGTGGAGGCCTGATCCCTTCTCTCTTTTCTTTCTCTTTCTTTGGGGTCCCCCCTCCCCCACGCCCGCCCTCCATTCACATAAAGAGGAGAACAAAATTCCAAGTGGGCCTATTGGTGCCGTACTTAGATTAATTAGAGGCTCCTTTAGAGGCCATTCAGAGCCCCTCTCAAACGGGGGTCCCGTTCTAAACTTCTCACCGCCATTTGCATTTGTTTGTGTGCCGGCAAGAAAACGGGGGGGGGGGCAAAATATTCTTTTAATGGCTTTTTCACGACGTTCCGCTTTTTAGCCCTTTCTTTTCGAGGCTTTTTCAGCACGTTCCGCTTTTCGGGCCACTTTTTCTGCCGCTCTCAAAGATACGTTCAACGCCGCAGCGCAAGACGAAGCCAAAAGAAGGGACGTGCCGACGGAGGGCCGGGCTCGCCGGCGTCCGCCTCGCTGCCGACGGGGGGGGGGAGGGCGTTTGCGAAAGTAAAAAGGGGCCCGTTGGGTTGGACGCGACGCGTCCCAAACGCCGACGCGGGTCGGGCCCCCGCTTTACGTGGAGGCCGGCGGCGAGCGGCCGCAGGACACCCAAGGGGAAGCCCGGCGCTTGGGCCCACCCGGACGAGCTGGCCGCCGCCTCGCGAGAAGAAACGCCTCCCGGGCCGCCGGCCAATCCCGCGAGCCGAGGCGGCCGGGAGCGGGTGGCGCGCGCTTTTATCGTTTGACGACGTGACCCGAGGGCGGCCCGGAGCGCCCGTTCCTCGGGTGCTCAAAAGCAAATGGGCCACCGTTTGCTTTTGACCCGGGCCCATCTTTCCGTCGTCGTTTTTCCTCACTGTCGCGGCTTTCAGGCAACTGCGAGCTGTAGTAAAGATTGCGAGAAAGGGGGCGTGGCCCAAGCCCAGACCTGTAACCGGAGGCGCCTTCCTTTCCTTCGCTTCTCTATTTTTGCTTTTTTTGTTCCCCGATTATGTCGAGGGCGGGCCGGGGGCGAAGGGGGGGGGGGGGGCGCGGGTCGCCGCAGCTACCTGAACAAGAGCGCGCCGCTTTCATCCATTGTAGGGGCGTCGGAAGGGGCGGGCTCACTTCCGGCCATTTCCGGCCTCCTTGGCTCACCTCCTTGGCTCACCTCCTTTCACCGACGCGCGCGGCCCATGCAAACGAACGCAAGCCGCGTCAAGCGCCCGCCAAAGGCCGAATGCAAGCACACTTACAGCTTCGCGGTCGCTCCCACGAGGCGCCCGGGGCCCGGAGTCCGGCGCGGTCACGCCGCCGAAACCGGCTTACGGCTCGCCGGCTCGCCTCCGATGAGCTCGCCCGCCACTATCATCTGTGGCGAAAGGCCTGGCTCCCGGGGCACGTCCCGGAAGGCGGCGGAGGAAGGTCCGGCCGAGCCGCGGATCGAACGGACGGATACGGGCGCGGCCGTCGGGGACCGCTCTTAACCTTTGTCAAGCGGCCAAGCAAACGGGCGCGGCAGATTGGCCGTTTGGCCTCGTCGGGCCGCCCGAGGACCCGAACGCCGGGACGACTTCGACAAAGCCGCGGTCGCCCGTACGCCGGCTCCGCCCCTTTCACTGACGAACCCTTTCGCGGCCCCGAGGCGCAACCTTTGAACTTCCGATACCGAGCGGCGGCCGGGAGTTTGCGGCTTTTCAGCAAGAAACGCTACTCGATCGCGCCGCGCCGTCGGAGGAGAGAAACCCTCGGCTCCCGTCGCCCCGGCCGCAAAGGCCTTCTCCGCCGACGCTCGCGTGGCGGGATCGGGAAGCCGAGCCCGCCGTTTCTCGGGCCCTCATGAATACGGGGCTTACGAGGGCCTTCGCAAAGCGGCGCTTGGACTTTTAGGCAGGACCGGCGCGGGCCACCTTTTGACGTGAGCGCACGCCTGCGTGCCGCCGGCCTCCGCCCAGCTGTCCCGTTTTCCCGGGCTTCTTTTGGTCTGCCGACGGGACGCCGCGGGCCCCCAAACACCGAGCCGGCGGGGGGCCCCCCCCGACCGTCGGCCCTCAATTGTGTCTGCGCGCGGCAAAGCACTCTTCTATAGCTTTTTGATTGGCTTTCAATCCCCTGACACCCACACCGTTCTGCATGGCGACCGCCTCTGTGTGTGCGCGCGCTTAGCCGGGAGATTTAGTGGGGGGGCGGGGGGGGGGGGGCAAGCGAAACAGGGCCAGATGGGGCCGATTGTTGCTTTCTACGCAAATTAAAGAGGGAGACATCTGCACGGAGACGAACGACGACACGGGCAATTAACGCACGCGACGGTAACAAGTGTGTGCGCGCGTGACGCGTTTGAGCATGCGGACATCCAGCCAGGTCCGCACTACAAAGAGCCGCGTGTGAGTGTGAATGTGAGGACACGTTTGGCAAAGTGAAGTCAAAGTTGAAGAAGAAAAAGAAAAAGAGGACAATCGACAGCTTCAGCCCAGGTCAGAGGTCACCGTATAGAAGAGCACAATGACGGGTTTAATGCGAGGAAGCCCTCGACCCCTCCGCGCGCGCGCGCGCCCGCGCCCGCGCACGCGCACGGGTGGAGAGACCTGGCGTGAGAAACCAAGGTCAACTCTCTTTGGGAGAGCGTGTGCGCGTCCAGCTTCTTAAGAAGGTCCCGCGCTCAAAGAAAGTCAACAGGACTGGAGACGGACTGGGTGGATCGTATAGTAAGTGAGCGAGATAGGAGAGATAAAAGCCACGCCAATATGGATGGAGAAGAAGGAAAGGGCCCGAGGGCATTTAGTCACTTAGTGACAGACTTGAGTGGTTTCAGTTTTCGTTTTGAGAGCCTGCTTTTGTGCCTTGAGCCAGGTGTCCGACCGGTACGGCGTGACCTGGTACCCGGTGACCCCTCTTGCCCTTTGCCATTGACTCCAATTAAGCGGGGACTCGCCCGGACAGCAGGAAGTCCCTGCGCACCTCCACACAAGACCCTGTAGAGCGGCGCTCCTCCGCCGGGGAGGTGGGGGGTTGGAGAAAGCCCTTCGGCGCCCACGGAAGATTCGAACAGGCGTTATTTAGTTAGTAGCAATCCCACTCTGTTTTTCTTTTGAGTTTTGGAGGATTTTGGTCTTTTTTTGGCCGCGCATCGCCAACGGCGATGCAATTTTTCGGCAGCCGAGCCCGAAATACAGAAAGATGATATTACGCGGCCTAGCCTCGAGAGTTAGGACAAAAACGCCGAATTTGAACAGATCTGACCGTTTGAAGTAGTTTCTTTAATCCGCGCAACGAATGATGCTTTGCGCCGGTTTCGTTCAAAAACAAAACGCCGCGCTTTTGAGAACCGGCGCAAAAGACGAAGGGCCTTCTCTCGGGCTAAGTCAGGAGAGGGAGGGAGCCTGACGGCTCGGGGCTGACAAGCTCACGTGCTGCCACCTGCTGCTCACTGTGACCGCGGAAGCCGGCGGATGGAAGCCTTCAAACGACTCCGTCTTTTCCACTTCAAAAGTGTCCTTCCCTTTCACATTCAAAGGGACGCCGCGTAAGATTTGACACTTTTCCACGACGGACAGCAGGAGGTGCCGCATTCACCGTTGTCCGTAGCCGGGACGCCGCGGCCAACCCCATGTAATAACTTGTCAGAAGAAGTAGACAAAGGCGCGTTATATTTAAGACGTGCCGTCGGTGGTCGACAACACAAGTTTTTGAAAGTTATCATCACTTCTTCCTTTTGAAGGAAAAAAGCTGCGAATCTGACACAGCGTCCCTTTAAGCCTCCCTTGAGGAATTGATGACCGTCGCCATGACAACCGGGCGAACTACCCAAAGCGACCAAAGGACAACTAGAGCCCGAGTACGAGAGCCCAATTCTTCTCGGGCTCTCGGATTTCTGACGTCGGTCGCTCGCCGCGAGCATCGCAAAGTCTCGCTCCGAGCCATCGAACGACGACAGCTTTCGAGCCGTCACCGGTCAATCGAGGACGTCGCCGCGACGAGCAGGCGGTGCATTCGAAGCAGCCAAAAGACAACTTGCGCGTGAGCGAGATACCCCGATTTTTATTCGGGACGAGCGCGCGCGCGCGCGTCCGTCCGTCTCTCGCGCGAAAAGCGCGCGCGTTCGAGTGTGCGCGCGCGCATCGGCTCGCCTCACGCGCCGCATTCGGGGGACGGAGCGGACGAAGAGGGAAGCGGTGTCCCCCGCGGGCCGCGACGCGTCATCGCAAGCGGATGCGACCTGTCCGCCATCAGTCGAAGGAGCGGACGAGCGGCGGTCGAGGCTCTTCCCTTTCCTCCGGCTCCGCCTTCCTGGCGAACGCCGAGCTCATTTCGCGCAGCAGGAGCTCCTGAGAGGGCGTGCAGCCGGCCCGAGGCCTCGGCGGAGGGCGCGCCTCGGCGGCCCGGTGAGGGGGGGGGAGCGGGCGGGCCTCGGGCGCGTGGCCGCCGGTGGACAGGAAGCTGCTCTCCAGGGATTTGAGCACCTGCAGTCCAAAGTCGCCCACCTCCTCGTAGAGCGGCTCCGGCGACTCGGAGCGCTCCTCGCCGCCGTCCCGGTTTACCTTCATGGGCTGCGGGCGCAAGCGCACCTCGGTCAGCGCGCCCGGGCCGCCGCCGCCGCCGCCGCCGCCGGGAAGACTCACAAAGTACATGGAGAGCGTCCTGCGATCGTGAAGCTTCCTCTGCGGGGAGGAAAAGGACGCGCTCAAGTCCGAGTGCTGCGCGCGGAGAAAGCCCGTCGTTATTCAATTATGTACGCCGGAAGCGTACGCGAGCGGACGCGCGTTTGGCTACTCGGCGCCTGCGGCTCCGCCGTGTCGCGCGCGGTAGCGTGAGGTCGCAGGAACGAGCCTGCCAAGCGGTCGCGGCGCGCCCCGACCGGCTTTGCCATCCAAACGGAAACCGGGACGCGAGCCTCCCCTCGGAGAGGGGGCCGAGGCTCCCCGCGCTCGTCCGCGTACGGTCCCGTCGTCGCGAGCGGCCATCTCGGGGGCGGGAGGAAAAGCGCTTACCAGCGTCTGATTGGCCGACAGCATGCCGCGGTTGCTGTCGTCCCCTCGGATGGGCACCAGCGGCATGGTGCCGAACTTCTGCTTGGCGATGTCGGACGAGGAGTGGCGGCGGAGGACGGGGGGCCCCGGCTCGTCGTTCTGCCCGACCGAGGCGGCGAGGTCAGAGGGGGGCCGGCTCGGAGGCGCCGGCGCCAAACGCCCACCTGAGCCTTGAGGAAGCTGCTCAGCCACTCCCACAGCTCGGCCTCACTGGGGCAGCACAGGAACCTGCGGGCGCGCGCGCATGTTGAGCGGTCCCGATCCGGCCGGACAAAGCCGCGTCCGGTCCGCGGCACTTACAGCTGGTGCTTGTGAGACACCGCGGTCAAGCCCCACCTACGAGCGGAATTTACTCGTTAGCCCGGCGGGCGGACGGACGGTGCGCCTGCGCGCGCTTGCGTGTGCGACACCTGGTCGGCGCTTTGAGTTTCCTGCGCACCCCCATGTAGACCTTCATGCTCTTTAGCGGCCACTCCTTCTCCGCTTTGAAGCTCTGAAGGCCAAAAAGAAGCGGCGCGATGGCGGGCCTCGCCCCAAAGACACCCGCCGGCTCGGCTCGGCTCGGCTCGGCTCGGCTCGGCTCGCTACCTTCTTGTCTTTGAGCAGCACCAGCTTGTTCTTCTTGATCTGGAAGCTCCTCTCTTGGAATTTGGTCCCCTGAAGCAGTTTGGGGGGCTCCTCCCGACACCTCAGCACACCCACCTTGCTCAGGTCGCTCTTGTAGGCTAAAGGTCAGGTGCCCGGTCAGCGCCGCGCAGCGCCGCGTCGCGTCCGCGCACGAGCCGGACCTACAGGTGAGGATGTCCACGCCGTCGCCTTTAGGGACCCTCTTCACCACCAGGTAGGCGCAGCTGGGGTCGGCCATCTCGCACCACTGCAGCGCCTGCTCCAGCACCTTCTCCTTGGGATGCAACGGACGCTCTGCGGACGCGGACGCGCCTCAGAGCCGAGCGCCCGTGCGCGCGCGCGCGCGCGCTCGAGCGGGCACATACGCACCCAGCTGCCCGTCCTCGATGACCTCAAAGGTCATCCAGACATCTTTGTCGCCAGGGGGAACGTTCCTCATGTAGAGAACCTGATTGGTCAGCTCCTCTGCGCACATGCTGGGCGACACCTGGCGGGGCGGGGGGGGGGGGGGCAAAAGCGGGGCGACAGACCGTTACCGTGGTCACCGCGGCGCACCTCTTTCCAACGCTAGTGCGCGCGGTGGGTACCTTAAGGGTGACGCAGGTGTCGGGCGTCTTCGCCTCTAGGTAGACCTCGATGATCAGATCCCCCGCCTGAGACAACTGAACGCACGCGAGCGGGACGCTGACACCTACCGCTTCAAGACCGAGCCCGCCCACCCCGCCGAGCCATTACTTGAGTGTCCTTCCATGAGGTGATGAGACTGATCTCCAGCTCCATCTGATTCTGGTGCTCTTCGTCGATCTGGGAGGGGAGCCGGGGTCAGCGGAGGAGCCCCCGTCACGGAATCCGGGGAGGCGTCCTGCAAAGGCGTACTCACGTCAAAAACGTACAAGTAGTTGTCAATGAGATCTTCCACGATCTTGACTTCGTGCTCTCCTTTGCCGTCCGTTTGGAAGAGGCTGGGAGCGAAGAGCAGCGACAGGTTCTTGGTGCACATCTGGTTCAGGTCCGCGCATTTCTGGACCCTGACGGGAGCGGCGGCCGGTGAGCGGGCGGAAGCGAGGGGACGGGGGCCGACCGGAGCTCACCTGTAGAGGTGGCTCACCAGCGCGGCCAGAGTCATCCTGTTGACCCGCGGAAGAGTCCGGATGATCTCCTTGTAGCGGTCTAACCTGGGAGCCTTGGGCCGGATTTCTGAGGGGAGAAAGGGAGGGAGGCGTTTGCGCGCGAGCCCGCGCCGGGCCCGGCGGGTGGGCGGGCGGGCGGCACGCGCGCTCACCGGCGGCCTCCCGCCACAGCGGGTGCAGGTCAGCCATGAAGACGGGGTCGGGGATTTCCCGGAAGAAGCGCTTGAGGACGTCCGTAACGTCCTCGATGAAGTGGTCCCCGATCCGGAGCTTGACGTTGCGAGCGTCTTTGCGGAACTCCTCCATGAGGACTTTGATTCGGGACTTGGCTCCGTTCTTGCGATAGACGCCCTCGTGGCCCAGGCCTGCGGCGGGGGGCTCGGAGGAGTCGGGAAGCGACGGGCCGGGACCCGCCGCTCGGCGGAGCTCACCGTACTGCGTGATGAAGGCGATGCAGCTGTCCACAATAATGGGGATGTCGTTCCTGCTCATCTGCTGCTCCCGCAGGGCGTCCCCCGTCCCGCCGCCGGCCCGCCGGATGTCGGCATACCACGAGCCGAAGTCGCTGCGCCCGACGCCCCGCAGGTGGAAGGTCCTGACGCGGCGGCAACGTTAGAAGAGCGGCGGAGGGAGCGGGCGGCTGGGGCCCGGGTCCGCTCACCTTCCCTTCTCCACCAAAACCAGAATTTCTTTCTTCTCTTGGTTCTGGCCTTCCCAAGCCACGCCTTCAAAATGAAGAGTAGGGTCAGACAGGACGCGCCCACCGGAAGACTTCCCTCCGACGGACACCGACTCAGCTCCTGGAGACGCCTCAGATTGATGATGTCCTCGGCGGCGCCGTCGTTTTGCGGGCAGATAAAGAGGTTGGATTTCTGCAGGACAAAGTAGGCTTCCTTCCACTGCTGCGGGTCCAACATGGCTCGGTAGCGCAGGCGCCCGACGCGCTCAAACTCCCGAGTCAGCAGGCAGTGACAGCTGAGCGGCGTCGCGGCCTGGAGGGCGATCCGGTTGAAAAGGGCAGGCTAACGCGTCCGACGACCGAAGCGGGACGCCATCCGGCAGTGAAAAACACCGCACCTTGCCGACGGCGCTGGTCCAGGCGTGCAGGGCCTCGGCCGTCTCCACGCCGAACTGATAGACTTTGTCCGAGGTCAAATACACGTCGAAGGTGTAGCGGAACCTGAGCGGGGAAAAACAGGCGGTCCCGACGGATCGTGCTCGGCGGCGCTCGGCCGGCCCCCGCCATACCTGTCGGCAAAGCCGTCGGCGCCGGACGACTCGGGTCGGACCGCTCCCAAACACGCCACGTCCTTCAGGCTGATCTCCATGCAGGCCTCGGCCGATCGCTCCGACTGGTAGAAGAGCAGCGAGCGATCCACCGAGCACCAGAACTTCTGGAAGTCTGCGGCGGTCAAGAGGGAAGGGAGTCGAGCGGACGCGGAGAAACGGCGTAACCCTAACCCGGGACGCCGAGCCCGACCTTCTCGAGATCGGCGGGACGGCGTCCCTCGGCTGGTGCAGAGGGACTTGAAGAGGTAGCCCGAATGAAGAACCGTCTTCATGATTTCGTCGTAGACGTCGGGATCTGCGGGAACGGATCACAGCAAGTTCAATTGCGCGTTTACGACGCCGGTCCTCGGTAACCGTCGTGGAACCCGGCCCTGGAGAAAGACACCTTGCGGCGGTCGCGGCCAACGGAAAAGATGCACGGACAAGCGAACGTCCGCACAAACTAGGCAAACGTGCAGCTCCGCTTGGTGAGAGGTGGAGCGAGGCGGGGCGCAAAGCGGACGCCGGAAGGCCGAAGCCTCCCGCCTCACTCGCGACGCAGCCACGCGATCGGCCGACATCCGTACTGCAGTAGCGGGACGCGCGAAAGAGCGATAGCGGCGGTTCTGACCCGAGGCCGGGTACCGGTCCGGTGCGTCCCCGCTCGGCCGTCGTCCGGGAGCGGCGACGGCCAGGCGATCGGTCCGGGCCTCGGCAAAGATGGCGGTGACAGTTTTGAGGAGCGTTTGCTCCGAGACGGCGGAACACAAGACCTGCGGTCACAAGCGAAGCGACGCAAACGGAAGCGTTGGCACTCGGTGACGGGGCTCGAGCCCCCGCTCGGGTACGCCCGCCCTTGTGGGCCCGCGCACCTTGAGTAGCTGTTCCTGGCCGGCGAAGGCCGGATGCTCCAGTCGGAAGCGTCCCTCCCCGTACTTTTGACGGATGAACTCCCGCCGCCGACCGGGCGACGCGTCGCAATCCAGCTCGTCCGACTGGGACAAGCGGGCCGCCCAAAACTCGTTGGCGCGGTCGTTGCCCAGCATGATGAAGAGCTTCCGACGGGAAAGCAAAGCGAGAGTCGTCAGAGAGCCCGGAGCCTCGAAGCTCCGTCGGCTCTCACCTGCACGATCTGGTTGCTCCACACGCTGGTGTCCAGTTTCAGACTCTGGACTTTGGAAACCATGGTGCCCAGGCTTCTGTGCTGACCTGCGCTTAGCAATTCCATGAGCTCACCGGGAAAGTCCGACGCGACGCGGCGCGGCGCGGCACGGCGTGCCTCCGCTCCCGCGGGCGTACCGGCGCAGTTCTTGCAGATGACCACGCACAGGTTGATGGAAGCCCAGTCGGGGTTGACGGCCCGGCAGTCGGCGCAAATGCGGTTGGAGCGGTTGGACCAGATCTTCTCGGCCACCTCGTAATCCGACAGGGTCTCGGCGATGGCCTCCTGCAGCGCCTCCGTCCAGTCCCGCTTCTCGCGCTCAGAGTCGGCCGTGAAGCTGGAGAGGCGGCGGGACGGTGAGCGGCGGCCGCGGCGGGAGGGGCGGGCCGAGTGGTACCTGAAGGTTCTGTAGGGGGTGATCAGGTCGAAACTCTTGTGTTTCCCGTCGCGGATGGTGGCCCCGCGGGCCTCGATCGCCGCGATGCCGATCCCCGTACGGAAACACTGCACGCGTCCGGGAAAAGACGAGTCGCGCGGGACCGCGGCCGGGTTAGGCGCGGGCCGGGAGCTAAGCCCGGACGCGTCGGTCCAATGTCACCTGTTGGCTTTTGTGGAGCCAAATCTGCTCCGCGTTGATGGCGACGTAAACTTTGGACTTGGTTCCTTTCAGCTCCAGGAAACCGTGTTTCTGACAGTGGGGCCCGGGACCCAACCAGCGCCGCCCCAGCGCCAGCTGGTCTCGGACGTGGTCCTGCAGCGTAGACACCCAGCGCCGCCTTAACACTGAGACGCGCGAGGTCCGGCGTCAGCAACGGACGGCTTTTGCCCCGAGCGCCGCCTGCGTGCACGCGTACCTTCGCTATCCGCCTTAAAAACGAAGACCCGCTGACCGGTGACAACTTCAAATTTGTTGTCTTTGGAGGGGCGGGCCATCTGGATGGCAGCCAATGGGACGACCCCTTTAGGGTACGCGTCCTGCAAGAGAGACGACGATGAGCGCAAAGCCGAAGACGCTCGAGCGCGGACTCCGAGCTCACTTTTTCGTTTCCAAAATACATGAGGTTTCTCCCGTCAAACTTGACAAAGCGCTTCTGGAAAACGTAGTTCCTATAAGAAAGCACAAACTGCACGTCGGCGTTCACGCGCGTCGAGGCAACAAGGTCGTGCGCTGAACTTTGGGGCCTGAGCATTGAATGAGCTCCGACCGCATGAGGCAAACGTACCCCTGCGGCGACAGCTTGTCCAGCCATCCGCTGATGATGGGCGCGGCCCTGTCGTCCAGGGAGGTGAAGCTGGCGTACGGCGAGATGGTCTGCTCCTCCTCGCCGTCCGGAAGCGGCGCGCCGCTGCAAACGGGACCGTCCGAAGCGCGCTCAGACAACTGCGTCATGCCCTCGCTGGACGCCCCCGCCCTAGCCGACGGACGCGGTCACGGAAGCGGGTGCTTTTCTGCTTTCCGCTTGCGTTGCGCCGCTTGGCTTGGTTTTCTCTTCCCGCTCCGGACTCGTTTCTTCGAAGATGCGTGCCGTCCCCTTGAGCGCGGTCCAAAGCGGACATTTTATTCGGCGCTAGCCTCTTTGGTCTTTGGGGCGGACTCGGCGAGGCGCGCGGCTTCTCCCTTTGCGAGCCGGCCGCACGTGGGCGACGGAGCCGAGGGAGGGACTCTACCGGCCCGGTGGCGGGCCGCTTTCCTCGCCTCCGGACTTTTTCTACTTTCCATCTACTGTCTCCGTTTTTTTGATGCCACGCAAACCTAGCCTCGCAAAGCGCAACGCGCAAGCGCTTCATCGGAGCCTCGGTACGGGTTCGGCTGTCGCCGCGCCGCCCCGGCTCCGTTTCCTTTCCGCCGAGCGACCGACGAGCAACCCTTTGCCGGCGGCGCTCGACGCGTCCCCCCGACGGCAGCCCGTGACGTCGCGTGGCGCTCGAGCGACACACCGAACGCGGCTCACCCGTGATCCTCGGCGCACCGGCCTTCCCGCCGAGCGGGTTCTCCGTCTCGTCCGGCGGCAAACTGAGAGAGAAAAGGAGCAAAAGGAGAGATGCGCGACGTGAACTTGGCGGCCGGGCGATCTCACCTTACTGGCGAGCGAGTCGGCTCCGCCCCTTTGGAAGAGGGTCTCACAGTAGGGGCCGATGTCGTCGTCGGGTTCAACCGGCTCATCTGCGAACACAACCGGGGAGCCGAAAGTCGTGACCGTGTCTCACTCCCGTCCGGGAGGCTTCCGACTTCGCGCCCGTGACGCCGCGACGCGGCGGGATGACGCCGGGCCCGAAGCGGGGCGGGGCGCGGCCGCGCTCACCTCTGGCCGAGCCTGACGAATCGTTGCTCGAAGCGCCGCCGCTGCCGGCGGGACCCAAAGGGAATCCGTTATCGCCGTCGGACGGATGAGCGGATGGACGGGGCGGTCGTTCAAACCTGTTCCTCGGGTTCCCGTCGGCCGCTTGTCGCGGCGGCGGCGGGGGGGCGGACGCGGCAGTACCCCAGTAGATGTCGTTGGAGATCATCTCCATCCCGCCGGAGCCGTCATGGCGGCAACCGGCAGAGGAAGGTGACGCGCAAAGCGCCGGGTCGCGGTGCGCTCGCGCGGCGAGCGGGACCTGACGGCCGACCCTCGGGGGGACGGGCGGCGAGGAAGCTTCCCGGCCGCCGCCGGGCGAGTCGACGCCATCTAAAAGTGAGAAGCGGACCGACTCCTGGGACAGCCTCCTGTGCGACGGCGGGACCGCGTCGGGCGCGGGGGGGACAAAGTGGACCGGCGCCGTGCGCCGCCGGTTGAAGACGGTTCTGGGTCTGGGAACCGGCTTCGGCGCGGCGGCCAGGTCCGGGGCCGAGCAGTGCCTCAACACTACCGAGCCGCGGGGAAATGGCGGCGGCGGTGGCGGCGGCGAGGACGACGGCGGCAGCTCCGTGACAGAATGGCGGCGTTCTGCCGGCGCTCTCCGAACGGCCCCCTGGGCCGGCCGCCTCTGGACGGACGACAAAAGCCTAAGGATCCGCTTGCGATGTCCGGTGGCCGCGATCCCCAGGCTGACCAGCGCGTCGTGATCCAAGTGGACGACGTCGGCGGCCGACAGGAGGCCGGCCCTCTGAAAGGAGACCTGGTACCTGCGCCGAACCAGACGGGACCGGCCGCGTGAAGGGTTGTGAAAGGGCGCCCGTCTTGGCCGCGGCGCCGATCGATCTCGGACCTCTCCAGGTGGATGGCGGCCAGAAGCGTTTCCACCGCCGTGTCGGCGTCCGGCGCAGCCATCGCGAGCGCTGCCGGCGCCGTCAGCGGCCACCCTTTCCGGGCTCCGCGTGACACCTCGCCATTTCAACGCCGCGGCGCTCGCCTCGGACTAGCACGGGAACAGAGCGTAAAGACGCAGCACCGGGCGTCAAACCGCGAAGGAGAGTACGAGGAAACGCTTGCGTCGTGTTCGCGTTGCTAACAGGATAGCGTGGCGAGAAGCCTTGCTAACACGTAGCGCGAGGTGAGCAAAGCACGCGCGTGAGGCGGTAGCGCGGCGCGGATCGCCCGCCCGCCCGCCCGCCCGCCCGCCCGACATGTCCGCAAGGTGTCAGCATAGCTGGACATGCTCAACAACATATTGCCAGCGTGTAAGCGTAGCAGCGTGTACAGTACGTGCGCCCGTGATGAACGCGTTCTTTAAAGGCCTGAGCGCCGCTTTTCAAACTGGGGGGGCAACAATTCATTATGCAAGTTTGACAACTTGCAACTGCCTCACGCACTTGCTTTTGTTTTCATTCCCAGGGGATCGCAAGCTAAGCTGAGCTAAGCTAAGCTAAGCTAAGCGTCTCGTTTGAAGGACCGTGCGCATGTGTCGGGGGGTGCCCGAAAAGTTCGGGTACCACTGGCCTAATTGCGTTTTTTTTCCTTGCTTCCGTTTGATGAAGGCCGCATAGACTGCGACGGATGATGACATCATCCCGGCTAACACAAGACGGCTATTGTGGCGCGCGCACAAGCGAGGCGTTGTTAGCCGGCTTGACCTCGGCCCTCTCCGGGAAAGGCCGGGGGACAAAAGCGCCCGTGTTCCCTTCCGACGCCCCGGTCGGGCCGGGCGGAACGTCCCGGCCTCGTTCGGGCGACCGCGCCCGACCGACGCCGCCAAGCGCGACGGCCCGCGCCGTCGGGGGGGGCGGGAAGGCAACGCGCGCCGACTCGCTACGTGCGCCTCTGCTGAAAATGTTTGTCCGCCGGATAAAGACAACGGCGCGGGCCGAAGCGCCCGAGGCCCGAATCTGAAGGTGGAGCCTTCCCGCTAAAATGTCCCGCCACGTCGCAATTACGCGCCTGCGGGCCGCGACGACGTCGACCCGAGGAAAAACGAGTCCAAGAGGAGGCGGCCAGCGGGCGGGCGTGATGTGGCAACGGGAAGTTTTCAAGAGGAAGCCGCATCCTCTTGCGCTTTGCGCGCGCGTTCCTGCCAGGAAGGAATGGTGGCAAGTCCTAAAAGAAGAACGGAAGGAAGCCAACACCTTCTTTTCCTTTGCGCGCACAAACGCTCGCGCACGCAAACAAAAAGCGAGGTTTTCGGTTCCTCGTCCGCCGTTTTCGGGCCAACGGGAGCATGATTCATTTGCCGGCGGAGCAAAGCAGAGGCGCCCGACGGCCTCCGACGCGCTGGCGGGCGAGCGGCTCACCGGACAGAAGATTGCCCAAGTGGGATGCGCGCGCGCGCTGGCGCCCTCTAGCGCCGGACACGCGAAACGATCACTCCGTGCGATTTCCAATGTCCCGCGCGCGTATCGATGCGCTCCTTGCCGCACGAAGAGCCCGATCGGTAGAACCTGTGAGCGCACGAAGAGCCCGATCGGTAGAACCTGTGAGCGCACGAAGAGCCCGATCGGTAGAACCTGTTCACTATTTCACCGCACCACAACCATGGGCATCGACGTGCAACCCGGGACGGACGGATCCCGAGTGCATTCGGCTACGAAGTAGCGTTGAGTTGCAGGTTGCTCCCATTTGGGCCAAGGCGGGCGGGCGGGCGGGCGGGCTTGAGTGACATTTTCCACCCGGACCGACCGCACCTGGTCACAGCCGATTAAAAAACGAATCGCACAAGAGCGAGAACCTGTACGACCGGGAAAAGCCGCAGAACAAGCGGAAGCGGTCGGACCGGTGGAACTCGTCGAAGCGGTCGGACCCGCGAAACCAGTACAAGCGGGGGATCCCGTCAGACGAGTCGAACGGGTCGACGACAAACTCTGCGTTTCCGGTTGGGCTCGCACGCGGCGCAAAAGTCCCGAAAGACCCGAACCGAAGCACGACTCGCGCCACTTGACCCGCAGCGGCCACTCACTTAACTGGTGCCAGCGCCGCTCCTCTTCCCCGATTCGGTTGGCTTGTTTGTCCAGAACCGCTCGGCTGGTTCTGACACTCGGGAGAGATGAGCGAATTCTGCTGGCTCGCGGGCGTTTTCAACACGCCCCTCGACCCCAACGCAAAGGCGCAGAAGAGCGACGCGCGCGCTACTTCCGGCTCTCCGCCTTTCAAAATAAAACGTGGACGCGATTGCCGACTTCCTGTTGGACACCGCCGCAAGATTCAATCCAATCGTTCGTAGGCCGCTGAAATACCCGAGAGGGCACGAAACCAAAGATCGTATAAATGTCTATTTGACATCAGCCTGCTTCTCGGACGTGCATCTTTACGGAATACGAAAATAAACCTTAACCCAATACAACTTTGTTATTTGTTGGAGGGGGAACGGCGCTTGGAAATCAACATGTCGATGTGGCCTTCCCTTGTCTCGTCAAGGCGGGGTCGAACGGGTGTGTGTGCGTGTGTGTGTGTGTGTGTGGGGGGGGGGGGGGGGGGGGGGGGGGGGGGGGGGGCTTTCCGCTCCTCTCCTTCGTTTTCCGCCCAAAGACAATCAGGAGCCAGCGGACAGGAAACAGGAAGCCTCTGAGACAATACGGAGGCGGACATCAAAACAAAGGCAGGAAGCGCCGCTCCAGCCTGTTGACGTGACGTCATTTTTCGGCTTCCACCGCCTTCTCGCGGTTTGGGGAAGAACACGCGCCATGAAAAATAGTGCCACCCTAAGCCGCGAAGGGAAAAAACAGACGGGGCCGTCCTTCCGAATCGCAATGTCCAACCTCTCCCCGCGCACGCGCCGGACAAATGGACGGTCACTGCAAGTCACGTGCTGGTCACATGACCGTAATGGCTACTAACTGTTCTTCTTCTCCGTTTGGCTTTCTGACATTCATCGCGCTCTATTTCGTTTGAGCGAAGCCGTAACCGCGCGACGACTGACCTCGGCCGGTTAGGGTTCGCTTTGGTTCACGGTACCGTGTTTGCGTCCGTAAAGGGTCCAATTCCATCCGGGCCGAGGCGACCGCGTCCGGGTTATCCCTTCGACCCCGTTCCCATCGGCCGGAAAAAGGCTTTTCTTCGTTTTCGATTCGAGCAAACGTTTTCTCCATATTCCTTGTCTTTAATGAGCGAAACCTTCCGTTTGTGGCCCGCCGGTCCGAAGCCAAGTTCTCCTTTCGGCGACGCGCCTACGGCCGCCGTCTCGGGCCACGCCGTCTCGGGCCACGCCCTCTCGCGCTTGCCGGGCAATCGCCGACACGAAGGAGCCCTCCCGCCTCGGAACGCGCCCAAGGGCGATTCGGAAGGCCCGATAGAGCAAGCGGGCGAACCGTAACGAAGCCACGCGCGAGGCGCTCGCCTCTCTTCTGTCGCGCCGTCCTCCGCTGCGGGTCCAGAAGCTCGGAAGCCCGCCCGCTCCGCTCCGCCGCTCACGGACAGAACCCGAACCGGGCGCCGGCCGCCGAGCCCGAATCCCGCGATACGCGAGGGCGCTCGGGAACTTTAGACGACAACTTCAGCAACTGGCCTTTTTCTCATATCGCTCCATACCAAGGAGGCCCGGCGAGCCCGACGAGGCCCGAGGAGCCGAGGTTCCGAGCGAAAAGCCCAAACTCAGACGGGGCTGGTGACGGCCGCAGCGCGCGGCCGACGCGCTTTCTTTTTTTCTCAAGTGTCGGGAGGCCCAATCGGTCGACCCACGTGCCGGCTTCTGTTTGCCCAAGCCGGGCCCGTCGCCCATCCGTGAGGGAGGAGCTTTCTTACCCTCCGGGAGGTGCCGGATTTGTCTGAAAAAAGGAGGAGCGGCTTTGCCGTTGAGCGGGCCGGGCCGGGCCGGGGCGAGGCGAGGCCGTCGTCACGCGGACCGGGATCAGCCGCCGCGTGCCAAGGTGCACGTAAAGGCGCCCGTCTCCAGACGGTACCTGCGCGCGCCACCCGTTTCGCGGTCGACGGCGCCGCGGGCGGAGACAACCCCCAAAAAAGCCCCGTTTCCGATCCCTCGGTTCGCCTCCGATCCAGAACCGGATCCGACGAGGAGAGGGAGACTTTGAGCCGGATCCCTCGCTCGCCCGAATTTTGGGTGCGGACGACACGGACGGGCCTCGCCTTTTCGGCTTGGAAATGCTGCATGGGGAGCCGGTCCAAAAGTTCCCGTTGCGGTCGTTGCCGAGCGCACGCAAAGGTTGCTGCGCAACTTTATTGGGAAGGCCCAAAAAGGCTGGCTCGGCCGCCGCTTCGGACGCCCCGCTTCGGACGCCCCGCTTCGGACGCCCCGCTTCGGACCTCACTTGAGCGGCGAGAAGGAACACGGCGACATGAGTCTGCTCCGACGGGACTCCAGCAGGCCGGCGCCGCGCGCCGCTGAAGGGAAAATCGGCACGTCAGCGGAAGCCGGGCGTCACGCGGCCGGGCCGTCCTTCTCACCCGCCGCCTCGCTCCGATCCGGGCGGCGCTCGTCGGCGCTCTCGAACCAGCGCAGGGCGTAAACTGGCGAGGGCCGCGGGGTCACGCGGGGCGGAAAAGGGGCGGGCTCGGGCGCGCCACTCACCTGTGTCCGGCCGGCCCACGTCGCCCAGGAAGGCGCCCACCCAGCGGGCGCCTCCGCAGGCCTCCCGGGAGGCGGCGGCGTCCCGGAGAGACGCGGCCCACAGGGCGGCGGCGCCCACGCGCGTTCTGAACGAGGCCAGTTCGAAGACGCCTGCGGAAGTCGCCGCGCCCGCTTAGAGAGGCCAAGCGCGGCGGAGGAGGCGGGACCCACCTCCGCGGCGCGGCGGGGCGCTGAGGCGGCTCCAGGGCAGCAGGGCGGCCACCAGGTTGTCTTGCCACGTCAGCATGGGGATGGCCCGGCTGATGTACTCGCCCATCCAGCGCTCGTCCTGCGCCAGCGCCGCGCGCACCGCCGCGCGCTGGCTGAAGGAGTCTACCAAGGAAGCCGCACATACACATAAATACTGTATATAGACTGCATATAGAGCGTACGTATTGTAACCCTAAGCCGCCGGACTCCTCACCGTACTTCCAAATGTGGAAGACCTGATTGAGGGCGCCGTACTCCACGTTCCAGTAGCCCACCAGCTCCGAGTGGGCGGTCCGCAGGTGAATCTTCTCCTCGGTTAGCTTCAGGAAGGCGGAGCTTCGGTCCGGGCGGATTTGGTAGGTGCGAAACTCGTACAGGGCCCCGCCTCCTCCCGGGCTCGCCGTCGACAGGCCCGCCGAGGCCTGAGCGCGTTCGCGTAGCCGAGCGAGCGGCCAGAGGTGAACCGCGCGTTCCGCGAGCCCCGACGACCGACCGATCGGATACTCGTCCCCGCGACGTCACGTTTCGTTTGCGAAAATGAGGGCGGGCCTGCCATTGGCGTCGGGCTTGGTTAATTTTCAAGCGGATGCAGCTCGTCCAAAGATCGACTCCGCGGCCGGGCTGTTTGCGCGAAAGACCCCGAACGCGTCCAGAGTCCGTTTGAATCGTCCCGAGCCGTCGGTTTCCTCGAGCCCTCGTCCTCCCGCCGCGCCGTTCGTGCTCACGAACGGGCCTGGAGGCGCGCGGGCCCGAGGGGAACGGAAGGAAACCAGAGCCGGCCAGGCACGGGGAGAACACGCAAACTCCACGCGGCGCCAACCGAGCGATGGCCGCGCGTTTAACTGCGCGCCGAGCCTCGTGACGTGAGGAGCGCACGAGCGGAAGAATCCTTTTCGCAAATGACTTGAAGCGTATTCTCGGTTTTTAATCCGGTCCGGTCGGGTTCGGCCAACTCACCCGAGCGTCCGGCGTGAAGCGGAGGCGGGCCAGCTGTCGCGCGCGGCTTGACGAGCGACTCATGTCGGGAAGGAAAAACCGGAGGCAGAAAAAGAGAAGCGCGAGAAAAGTTGAGCAGAAGAGATCAAGCGTCCAAAGATCCACGCGCTAGCGTGGCGACAGGTGGGGCGGGGCGAGGGCGGGGCGAGGGCGGGAGGGCTCAGGGAGCATCGCGTGTTGAATTTGATGCCAAACGGTTTGAAGGCGTTGCGGGCATGATTGGCACCGAGCGCGAGCAATTGTTTGATCCTTTTCGGTTGACTGCGGTCTTATTTTTGAGGGAATACGTCGTTCCCCTTTGGCCGTCAAAGTGAGCCCTCCGCTTGCCTGCGATGGACTTTTGACGTCATCGCGCAGCCTACAGTTTCGGTTGGGGGGGCCGAATCATATTTCAATATTTTTGAAAAAGTAAAAACACCACTCTTCGAAATGACACGGCGTGTTCCGAAACGTCGTTTTTATGACCGTAACGAACGGGAAAGACCACCGTTTGCAAAAAAGCGGCCGCCCCGCGGCATGACAGCTTCCGCCGAGTGACGTCACGTCCGCCTAGAAGCACGCTCGCCCTCCAGAGCTCGGGAAAGAGCATGCTGAACTCCGCGCGCGCCTTCGCGCGCTCTGGACTCGGACTCCGGCGCTCGACTCGATGGGGCGCGTCGCTTCCGGCTTGCGCGGCCGCGTCCCGACGCGCCTCGAGCGGCCGCGCACTGGAACGGAGCTGCGTCGTGGAGCCTGGCCGGGAAGAGCGCTTCTGCTTCGGGTCGCTCGCGGGTTAGCAGCGCGCACGCGCACGCCTTCTCTCTCTCTCTTTTTTTTTTTTTTTTGGTCACGTTCTCCCTTCAGATGACCCGGAGCCGGCGGAAGCGGGCCGGCCGGAGCTCCGGGCGCGATCCCTCTTCCGGTTCCGGCACGCCGAGCTCCCGAGCGAGACTCCAGCGGACAAGAAGGCGACGAAGAAGAAGAAGAAGAAGGTGGAGCGCGCCATCTACGGGACGCCCGACGCCGAGGAGCCCGCCAGCGACAGCGCGTGCTCGGGCTGCGGGGCGGCGTTGCACTGCGCCCGCCAGGACCTGCCGGGCTACCTGCCCAGCGAGAAGTACGGGGTCCTGCGGCGGGAGGGCCGTTTGGACGGCGCCACCTGCCAGCGCTGCCATCTGCTGCGCCACCACCAAAAGGCGCTGGGCCTGCAAGTGTCCAAGGACGACTTCCGCCGCGTGGTGCGGAGCATCCGCCACCAGAGGGCGCTGGTGCTTCTCATCGCCGACCTCCTGGACGTCCCCGACTCGCTGCCGAGCGACCTCCCCGACCTGGTGGGCGCCAACAAAAGCGTGGTGGTCCTGGGCAACAAGGCGGACCTCCTCCCGGCAGACGCTCCCGACTACCTGCGGCGGATCCGCCGGCAGCTGGGCCGCTGGTGCGAGGACGCCGGCTTCGGGCCCCAGGTGAGCTGCGTCCACCTGATCAGCGCCAAGACGGGCTACGGCGTGGAGGGCCTGGTCTCCGAGCTGCAGAGGTCCTGGAAGTACAAGGGCGACGTCTACCTGGTGGGGAGCGCCAACGCCGGAAAGTCCACGCTCTTCAATGCGCTGCTGCGGTCCGACTACTGCAAGTCCCGGGCGGCGGACGTTTTGGCCAAAGCCACCGTTTCCCCGTGGCCCGGTGAGCCTCCCCCCGGAGCGCGGGCGGAGGCCGGCAGGAGCCCGTCTCCGTCCGAACGCCCCTCTCGCCTTCTCGCGCGGCGGTCGGGCGGAGGCCGGCAGGAGCCCGTCTCCGTCCGAACGCCCCTCTCGCCTTCTCGCGCGGCGCAGGCACCACGCTGAACCTGCTCAAGTTCCCCATCATCAACCCCACGCCGTACCGCATGTTTCGACGCCGGCGGCGTCTCCAAGAGGCTTGCCGGCGCACGGGGGACCGCCCGCCGGCCGACGAGCTCGAGAGGCCGGCGGACGTCCGGCGCCGGGGCTACTTAGCGGGTAGGCTGCACGCGAGCCCGCGGCGCCGACCGGGCCCTTTTGTGCCGACCGGGCCCTTTTGTGCCGACCGGGCCCTTTTGTGCGCAGGTCACGTGGGGCGGACCTTCCTGGCCAAAGCCGGGCAAGCGACCATCGCCTTCGACCCCGACGCTTTAGCCTCGGGAGAGCACGGGGACGGGGAGACGGACGCGGCCGGCGAGGAAGGTCGCGGCCGGACCCGAGCCCCCGCCTTTTTCCCCCGGCCTTTTGACGACGGGGCGTCTTTGCAGGCCGGCCGGACGAGGCGCCCGGCGAGTTGACGCGCAACGAGCTTAAGGACGCGCACTGGCTGTTCGACACGCCGGGAATCGCCAAGGAGCGCGACGTGAGTGGCGCCCGGACGCTCGCTCGCTCGCTCGCTCGTTGGCGCGCGGCCTCTCCCGGGGACTGTCCGACGCTGAGCCGTGCGCGCAGATCCTCCACCTGCTCAACGAACAGGAAGTGAAAGCCGTGGTGCCCGCGCGGGGCCTGGTCCCTCGCACGTTCGTCCTGAAGGCCGGGATGTGCCTCTTCGTCGGCGCTCTGGCCAGGATCGACTTCCTGGAGGTAGGCGGGCGTCCCGCGGTCAGTTTCCGCGCGCGCGGCCCCGCAACGTGCGCCCGTTCCGACGGGCGAAACGCGCGTCTCCCCAAACGGCCCGTTCCAGGGGGAGAAGTCCTGCTGGTTCTCGGTCATGGCCTCCGAGCGAGTCCCGCTCCACGTCAGCAGCGCGGAGAGAGCCGACGAACTTTATCAGAAGCACGCCGGACGCGAGCTGCTGGGGGTGAGCGCCGGCGAGCGCGCCAAATTCTGACGGCGCCGGTGACGGCCTCCGCGCGCTTTTGCCTTCAGGTGCCGGCGGGAGGAGCGGAGCGCATGAAGGACTTTCCCGCCTCGGCGCCCCGGGACTTCCGGCTGCAGGGTCGCGGTCACCTGGAGGCCGCCGCCGACATCACGCTGTCGTCGGCAGGTACGGCGCCGCCGCCGGCGCGCGATGGGGGCCGCCCGCCGACGCCGAGTCCCCCCGCGTCCAGGTTGGGTGGCGGTGACGGCGCCGGAGGGTCAGCGGCCGCTGCTGAGGCTTCACGGGCCGCCCTCGGCGGGCTTCGGCCTCAGGACGCCGCCGCTGCTTCCCGGCGTGATTGCCCTGAAGGGGGCGCGGATCCCCAAGTCGCCCGCCTACAAAGCGCCGGCGCTCCAGCCGGACGGCAGCCTCCGCCGGCAACCCGACCGCGGCAAGAAGGAGAGGGGAAGGGCGCCGACAAAGACTTGAGCCCCGACCTCAATCTGCTTCGCCGTGAATTCAGCTCGGACCGTTTGAGCGCGACGCTCCGAGCGGCCGCTTTATTAGGCGCTGCTTGCGAAACGACATAGGAATCTATTAAATGGCGAGCCCGTTCGTCACATGACAGATGTATAGCGCGCAGAAGAGGAATACAAATAAAGTCAAATGTTCCGCCGACGGCGGGAAGACAAGATTGTCAAACGCTGCGGGGAAACGAAGCGGGCGCCCCGTCTCGGTCGCGCCGGGCCCCTTGGCCGAGAACGCTCGCCGCCGAGACTCTCCGACTTTCCAAAGAGGTTGCCGAAACGTTGGGGCTCGCTTAGGTTTCGGGGAGGGGGGCCGATCGGGCATCGGGCGCGGCGCTCATGTAGTACACGTTGACCAGGTGGCGGTTGAGGTGCCGGCGGTACTCGGCCTCCAGGGCGAAGTGGCGGTCGCAGAAGATGCACATGTGACGTTTGAGCGCCGCGGGAGCGTCGCGAGCGGGCGTTCCCGGGTCCGAGGCGGTTTTGCCGTTTCCGTTGAGTCCGGAGTCGTCGCTGCCTTCCGAGGCGCCGTCGCTGACGTCGCCGCCGTCCGCGCCGCCTTCGTGGCTGCTGTGGACGCCTTCGTCGTCGTCGGGGTCCGGGACCTTGCCCGGCGGGGGCGAGGCGGCTCGAGCCGGCGGGTCGGCGGCTCGAGCCGGCGGGTCGGCGGCTCGAGCCGGCGGGTCGGCGGCTCGAGCCGGCGGGTCGGCGTCCGGGCCCTCCTCCGCCCGCTCCGGGGGCGGGTCCGCCCGGGAAGGCGCCGGGGCGGCCCCGTCCGGGCGGGAGGAGCCTTCCTGCGCATCCGCCGGTGGCGGGGAAGACTTGCGGGCGGACCTCCGGGTCCTGTGGGCGGGAGGGCCGCATCGGAGCGACGCTTTGCCGGCGGACGCGGGGACCCGGCGGGCCTTGGGGGCCGGCGCGCAGGACAGGTCGAGCGCCGCCGCCGCCGCAGCTTTTCTCTTTTTGGCCTTTTCTCCGGCGTCCTTCCCGAGGCGCCCCCGAGGCGCTTCTCCTCGTTCCGACTTCCTCCCGCCGGACCTCCCCGGCTCGCCGCCGCTCGGCCGCTCGTCCCCCTCGTCCTCGGCGGCCTCCGGGCCGGGCGGTCCGTCGGCGGAAGTCTTCTTGCCTCTTTTTTTGGCCTTGGCGACGGCGGGCGTCTCCCCCCCGGCCTTCTTGCACCCGGCCGCCCCGGGGTCCCCCCGCCCGGCGCCTTTCCCCTCGGCAGGCGGCGGGTCGACGGGCGGCGCCTCCCGGCGGGCGTCGGGCTCTCGGGGGCCGGCTTGGGAAGGCCGCTCGGGTTTTTTGACCCTCAGCTTGACCTTGGAGACGTCCAGGGTGACGTCGCAGCCGGCGTGTCGGGATTTGATGTGGTACTGCAGGTTGCACTTCTTGGAGGCGGCGTACTTGCAGAGCGGGCAGAGGAACTGGCGAGGGTTGAGGTGCAGCTCCACGTGCTTCTTGAAGTTGCTGCGGTCGGCCGTCTTGTACTGGCAGTAGGGGCACGCCAGCGGCTTGGGGCCGTTGTGCACTTGACGGGCGTGGCGGGTGACCTCGTGCTGGTTGGCCGCCAGGTAGTTGCAGCTTTTGCACTTGAAAGGCCGCTCGCCTGCGCAGAACGACAGCGGCGTTTGCTCGGCGAGTGGCCGGAGAGAAAACGAAAAGGCCGTCCTCGACGAGGCGCACGAGAGAGGGAGGCGGAGCTTACCGTGCGGCCGGGCCTTCCGCAAGCTTCGGTGGACAGACAAAAGTCACGACAGTCAAGCCTCGTCGGCGTTCGCGCCGCGCCGCGCCGGCGATCGACGCGCGCTTCCGACCGCGGATTTATCAGCCGCGGGCGGAACGGAACCGCGGCCTCTTTTTTTCCCTCTTTGTTCAAACTTAGGACGGGGGACAACTTCGGATCGGCCGATTACCGCCGAACGACTTGGGAGGCTCGGCCCGAAGTCCCGTTTTCATTGTAGGCGTTTGGTAAAAGTTGCGGGGCCAAAGTCACCCCGCTCGGCGCGTGGATGTTAGCTAGGCGCGAGGCCGCGCCGGGGCCACGGCATCAGTACGGCGGGTCGCGCACAAAACGGCGGGACGAGCGGAGGAAGCTAGCGCGCGGCGGGGGGGGGGGGCGACGCGCTTACTAACCCGAGTGCGTGCGCATGTGTCTGGTCAGATGAGTCTTCTGCGAGCTGGAGTAGTCGCAGTACGGGCACCGGAAAGGACGCACGCCTGCAACACACGCGCGGAGGGGTGAGGGCGGCGGCGGGCGGAAGCCCCGACCCCCCGGCCCGACCCGGCCCGGCCCGCTCACCCGTGTGCGTGCGGATGTGCTGGACGTAGTTGCTCTTGCGGTCGGAAAAGTAGGAGCACTGCGCGCAGGTGTGCAGCTTGCTGGGGAAGTGATTGCGCAGGTGCTTCCTCCAATGGTACTGGCTGACGGTGCTGTACGCGCACAGCGTGCACTTGAACACCCTGCCGGGGGCACAAGCGCCCCGTCAGTTGCGGCCCGGCCCGCCCGCACGCGCCCGCGCGCGCGCGTACCTGTGGTCGTCGCCCTCCTTGCCGTGGTGTTTGAGGTGCGCCACGTAGTGGTCGTAGCGGTTGGTGTTGTAGCCGCAGCGCTCGCAGCGGATCAGGCCTTTGGCGTCCCCCGGGGGCGCCCGGCCCTCGCCGTCCGCCGCCTCGGCCCGCTCGCGGCCCTCCACGCGGTTGGCCAGCGCCGCCTTGCTGACGGCGTGCGCGCGCAGGTGCTCCACAAAGTCCGACTCCCGCTCGGCCCGGAAGCGGCACGGCTTGCAGTGGAAGGGCTTCTTCTTCCTCCCCGCGCCGCCGTCGGCGGGAGCCGGCGGGGGGGCGGGGCCGCCCGGCGGGGGGGCGGGGCCGCCGTGGCCGTTTGGCTCCGGCGCCTCCGGGAGGTCGGCGGGCTCGGGCCGGTCGACGTCTCCGTACCTGCCGCGGAGGGGCGCGCTCAGGGGCGGGGTTCGGCGCTCGGGCTCGGCGGAAAGGCTCACCCGCCGGGGCCCTCGTCCTCGCTGTCCGAGTAGCCGCACGCCACCGTCTTGAGCTCCATCATCTCTTTGTCGCCGCCCTCGGCGGCGTCGGCCGCCGCCACGGCCGCCACGTTGGCCAGCATGACCAGCCGGGGGGCCGCCGAAGCGTGGTCGTCCTCGTCCATCAGCGCGAAGGGCTCCGCGCAGAACGCCGCCGCCATGCCGGGCTCCTGCCGCAAAGGACGCCGCGCTGACGGGAGCGCCCGAGGCGAGGCCGGGGAGCGAGAGGAGCACCTACCTCGGGGTCGAAGCGCGCTTCCTCACGCGGCGGTCAGCTCGTCGTTTTGTTTTGTTTTTTCCTCTCTCCGCTCTGCGAAAAGCCACGCGAGCGAGTCAGCGGCAAGGCGCTTCCCGAAACTTCGGGGGACGCGCCGAGGAGGACGGGACCGACGAGGAAGCCGTCCGCGACTTCCTCGGCGCGGCGTGACAAACTTTGCAAAGTTTGGGAGAGTAGCGAGGAAAACCAGGGGGCCGGTCGGCCATTTTGAAACAGCACCAGCGCAGTCGACAGCGCCCGCAAGGCAGGCACGCCAAACAAGAACAAGTTGGGAGAGCTCTCGCGCGACTTGTCTTTCAGCGCGCTTTCCCCGCCGCCGCCGGCCGGCCTGCCGTCTTTCGGACGGACAAAGCCCGTTTGACTTTTGCAAGTGTTAGCCATGGTCCTGAAGGGCGATCAGCGGCGGACAGCGCCCGCGGCCCGCCTTCGCCTTCGCCTTCGCCTTCGCCGCCGCCGCCTCCATTTTGCCACTCGACAAAAACTTTTGGCTCGGCCGAGCCGAGCGAACGACGCGGCCACTCACCCGCTCGCCCGCTCTCCCGCTCGTCGGGGCAGCCGCCGGCTCGGCTGGCGGTCGCGTCCGAACTCTCACGCGTCGTCCGCGGCGACCCGGGGACGGAAGGAGCAAAAGTTTGCGCACATTCCTGCACAGCCGAGCGGAGCCGAGTCGAGCGGCTGAGCTGGCGTGACGTCATCTCGGCCCCTCCCACGCACTCACTTTTTAACTTTTTCTTTTTTTTTTAACTTTCATCAGCGTTGGGCAAGTTACTTCTAAACTGTTATGCGTTATTTACGACTTACTATTGTCATTCCAAAGTCATTAGTGACATTATAATACGAAGGCATAGCGCTACTATTGCATTATTCTAACAATCAAAATATAAAACAAACGTTGCAATAATACGCCGGCGCCATCTCAAGGCAACCAAATGAACTGCTTCGATCTATGCTATCAAGTGAAAGGGTTCGGGAGCCTTTTTGGGGAGGGGGGGGGGTCTGCAAATTATCATGCATTGTAACGCGCGTCACCGCCATTTGGAGCGAGTAAAATATGACCTTTTTGTGAGCAGCGCCGTACGTTGCCGCATCACATCAAAAAGGCAGGCGTTACAGTAACCACATGACTTTTGTAACCCCTTACTCAACACTGCTTTTCTACGACAGAGCGTTTTTCGCAGTGTTTTTGTTTTACAACACTAATCCTGATTTACTGCGGCGCCACGGTCAAAAAATCCATGAACGGCGCGTATGTTGTTTAGCAGCATGACATTTTGATTTGACCCACTGGTGTGGTTGAGATCAACGTCACCAATTGGACCGCATTCACCCCAACCCAATCCCTTCTCATTATTATAAAATTGAGCGCGACAGCGTTAAATGTCTACAGTGTGGGGGGGGGGGGGGAAACTCCACCCACGTTCTTATAAGCCGCGTAGTCATATGCGTACACACACACAAGGGTGTTCCACATTTATTTGTCATCATTTCAGTCATTCAAGAGTAAAACACATTCCCATCCGACGGGAAAGGAGACAAGCGCACCTCGCGCCGAAAAGGTTTTCTTCATTGTCTTCAAAGCAAAAACAAGCACCGTCTTCGGAGTGAGTGCGCGGAAAACCGACGGAGACACTGGACGCTTTTCTTCTATTTCCCAGACGCATCCATTAGAGAAAAAAAAACATTGTCTGAGGTGAACTTTACCGAAACACTTGTAAAAATATCTGAAGAAGCCCATTTTCTTCAAAGAAAACGGAAAGTGTACTAGCGAGCTGCCTGCCGTAGCTCCAAACAAAAGTTGAGCGTCACCTTTTTCAATGTGATGCTTGACGTTTTCGGGGGGCCCTCTGAGCTTCCTTTTGAAAAAGGTTTCATGCTTTTTTTTTTGTTGCTTTTTTTTCACTGCATGACGCTCAACACTTTGACGGCCACCGGAAGGGGGTGACATTTCAACAGTCCGTCGCACCAAAACCGTCCAAACGGGACGTTTCTTTTCCGGTTTGTCGAGCGTAGCTAAGATGGAAAAAGAAGGTCCCCGAGTTTGTTCTGCAAAATACTAGCGCGGTTTTTCTTCGCTCGGTCAGGCGTCGCCCGCTTCGCAGTCCGAGGAGGCGGAGCCGGTCTGACGCGAGACCCGGCGGGGGGCCAGCCGGGTCCGGATGTCCCGCTTCCTCTCGAAGTAGTCCACCAGCGCCGGCTCCGTCAACATGGAGGCCAGAACCTGCCGGAAGGTGACGGACCAATCGGCGTCGGCCGAGCCGCCCCGCCCGCCGCCGCCGCCGCCGCCTCGGGCCCCGTCGCCGTTGTTGAACTTCTTTCCGACTTCGCCGATGCGCAGCAGCAGGCTGGCCACGGTGGCCACGGCGTGGTAGAGCTGCTGCTCGTGTCCCTCTTCCTCGCCGAACATGTTGTACAAGGTCTTGCACAGCTCGATGAACTGCTCCTGCGACAAAAGGCCCGGGCGGGGCGCGCTTTACTCCACGAGGAGGCCTCGAATGAAGCGCGCCCGTCCCGCGGATCGCTACTCGTTCGAGAGGCGGCCGCGGCCGCCGCGCCGACCTGGTTCATTCGAGGGAGATCTTTGATGGATTCCTGCTTGGGCTCCTTCTCCTTGGCCCACATCTGCAGGTGGTACCTGTAGTCATCTGGGGGGTGGGGGTGGGGGGGGTCAAAGGTCACCAACGCCGCCGCCCTCCAATGGCACGGCGGAGGCGCAAACTTCACCTTTCTTCTCTTGGTTAACGCCGGACTCGGACAGGGTCTCGGTCTCGGTCTCGGTCTCGGTCTCCTCCCCTGCACATTCACCCGGTTGTCACCGCCGCCGGCGTTATTTTCATTGTCGCGGCGCCCGACAAACCTGCCGCGGCCTCCGGCTGGCCCGACGAGTCTCGGCGAGACGGCGGGGGAGCTTCTGCGGGAAGAGAAGGGAAAAGTAGCACCTCCGGGCTTTCCGTCGGCGAACCCGGCGGACGGGCCACCTTCGGCCGCGCGGTCGCCGAAGAAGTCGGCGGCCTCCGGAGCGGACTCGGCCTCCTCGGGGCGCAGAGCTGAGGCGCAAAACGCACGCGGGCGTGAAGCGCGGCCGGCGAGGGCCGGGCGGGCCGGCGGCGTTCCCGGGCGGCGTTACCGGGCGGCAGGTGGAGCTTGTAGAGCAGCTTGAGCTTGTCCGTCATGTCGCCGTGGTACGTCCCGCCTGCGGACCGGGGCGTTAGGGGGGCGGGGGAGGGCGGAGCCGGGGCGCCGGCGGCCCTCCCTCGCCCGCTCACTGAGCGCCGTGACAAACTCCTTGAAGTTGACCAGGCCGTCGGCGTCGGCGTCCAGCGTCCTGAAGAGGCGGGCGGCCAGGACGGGCGCGTGCTCGCCGCAGCGCCAGGCGGCCAGGGCGCCCGCCAGCCGCGAGAACTGACCGGCGTCGATGCGGTACTGCTCCAGGTAGGGCAGGCTGGGGTCGTGGCGCGCCGCCGGCGAGTCGCCGCAGCCCCAGTAGCGACCGCTCATGTGCTGCGCCTGGAAGGAGCGGCGGCCGTCACCGCCCGGCGACCGCTCGTGCGCTGCGCCCGGCGCCCACCTTAAAGAGACGGTAGAGCTCCTCCAGCTCCTCGATGCCGAAGGCCGACTCCGTCATCATGGCTCTCACCTGCGCGCGCCCGAAGCGCGGTCGCCGTTAGCCTCTTGGCGTTAGCCGGCCGGCCGGCCGGCCGTGGAGATGGCTCACCGCGCTCCGTTTGGCCGTGTCCTCCAGCGACTGGATGACCTTCAACCTCTGCTTGAACCTCATCTGCTCGATGACGTCGGAGCCAAGGCCGCCGAACTTCTGCTCGCACAGGCCGGCGCAGCTTAGCCAGCGGCCGCGCGCAATCTTGCCCTCGCTCACCATCTGAATTTATCGCCACGTCTGCCCGTTTCGCTTTTAAAACGGGGGAGGGAGGGGGCTGGCCGCGAATGGGTTCGCGCCTCGGGAGCTAACGGGGAGCCCGGCGCGTCTACTTGAGGGACACTTTTCCTTTTTGCTCCTGCAAGGTCTGCACCGGTTCGGGAGAAATTCGAGGCCGTAGCAGCGCAAAGTTACACCGGGAGAAGCCGACTAGCCTGTCTTCGTCATCGTCGTCGTCGTCGTCATCGTCGTCGTCGTCGTCGTCGTCGTCGTCATCGTCGTCAACAGCGCAATCTGACCTCGTAGGAGGACCTGATGAGGTCGAAGATGTCGATCTCGGGCGGCGGCTCCTCTCCGCCGGTAAGGAGGGCGTGCGGGTGGGGGACGGGCGGGGTGGCGATCTGCTTGTTCACAACGTGGTCCAGGTACCTTGGCGCGCAAACGCGCAGGGTGAGCGGCGGCCGGCGCCCCCGGCGCCCGACGGCACCCGCTACCTGCCCAAGACGGTCATGGCTTCGCCCTCGTCCGCGCAGGCCAACAAGGCGTCCATGTTGTCGTGGAGCACCGCCAGCGCCACCTGCGGGCGGGCGGCGGGTCAGCCCCCGAGCGAGCGAGCGAGCGGGCGGCGGCCGGCGGGGCGCACCTGAAATATGACTTTGATGCCCTCGTAGAAGAAGCAGTCGACCAGGAGCACCGCGCTGTCGAAGGGCATGACGGACAGGAAGAGGGTGAGGAACCACGACAGGCTGATGGTGGAGATGACGCCCAGGTCCCGCATGTGCTCGTACAACAGGGGCAGGAAGGCCCGGGTCAGGTCTTCAAACACCCCCTGGTCCACCAGGGCGCCTGCCGGCGAGGGCCCCGGGTACGCGGCGGCGGGTCAGGGCGAAGGCGCGGGACGGCTCGCGCCGCGAAGGGACGTACCCACGACCCGGGTGTTGTAGTAGTCGGGCAGCATGCGTTCGCAGAGCGCCACCAGCAGCCAGAAGGCCTCCTCCTCCGTGCAGTACAGCAGCAGCACCGACGTCACGATGTTCATGGCCTGCGAGGGCGGAAGGGCGGTCACGCCACGCCACGCCACGCCACGCCACGCCACGCCACGCCACCGCCGCCGCGCGGGCCCACCTGGCAGTAGCCGATGCCCGGGTTCCTGTGGGCGTAGGCGGTCAGCACGCGGCGAAGCGCGGCGATGCCCGTCTCGTTCTGGAAGGCCCGGTGCTCGGGCATGGAGCGGTGCAGGTCCCGCTCGATCTCCTCAGCCGCCAAAGTGCACAGGCCCGCCGCCCGCTCCACCAGGTCGGCGTAGTAGCCCGCGTGCGTCGACATCTGGTTCTGCGCTCCTGTCCCGACCCGCAAGCGGAAGGACCCAAAGGAAAGGCGGAGGATGAGCCGCCGCCGCCGCCGCCGCGGGGGCCGAAGAGGAGCCCGGGCCCACCTGAGAAGAGCAACCAGAGTTCCCCTCGGAGGCTCTCGGGAATGCCGGCCAGGACCAGTTCCCGGGTTCGGGGCGTCCGGTACATGCAGACCCCGCGGCCAAACTCCGCAAAGTGGATCTTCCACGCCTCTTCCTTCATCTTTTCCTTCATCTGACGCGGCCGAAAGACACGGGCCGTCAGGCGCCGCGCCTCCCGGCTCCACGTCGGCTCCCGTTCTTTCGCGAATGCGCGACCGGATCGTATTGCCGACTGGGTCGCGGGACCTCAAGCGCCAAGAACGGCCGAAGGCCGGATGGGATTCCGCCGCGTCGGTTCGGGCACCGGGGCGGCAAAAACGCAGAGTATATCCCGCAGAGTCGGCCAAAGGAATGAGGGGACGGGCGACTCCGCTCACCGCTTTGGGTCCCGGGTCCTCCGGCGCGTCTTTGCGGTAAAGCTGCAGAAGCCCTTGCGTGGCCGTGGGCACGTCAGGGTTGTAACGGCGCTGCCCCGAGGACGCCTGCCGGCGGGACAAAAATCACACGAGGTAAGCGAAGACTCTGCGGCGGGGGCGGCGGCGGGGACGGGCCGATTCAACGAGGTCACGTCGCCAGGCCGGGAACGGGGACAGGGAACCGGACAAAGACGCCGGAGCCGCCTTCAGAGCCAACCGGTGCGCAGAATGTTCCAAGCGTGACCTTGACGAGCGCCTGGATCCAATTCAAAGTGGTACCTTGGCGGCAGGTCGCCAAAGAACTCTTTGGTACCGCGACGTCGACGGTACCCGGACATTTCATGCTTTTGTCCATTACGTCTCCCATCCCGCATGTATTCCGTCCATCCGTTTTCTATCGCCGCTTATCCTCACGCGGGCGGGAGGCTTGCCGGCGCCTCTCCCCAACCGGGACGATCGCACCTAAGGACAATCGCGTGTCCGATACATCTGCCGAGCACGTTTTTGCAACGTGGGGGGAGAGAACCCACGCGGGCTCGGAATTGAACTCGGGTCCCTCAACTGCGGACGGGCTAACCGCTCCTCCGCCGCGCCACTTGTACGTATTCCTTTGTTGCGGTACACGGCCGCTCGTTGCTGCCGTTCGAGCCGGCTACGGGGGACAAATTCTTTTTGCCTTACGGAGACGGACTCTCGGAAGATGGCGTCCTTCGATCGGCGACGAGCCCAAGGACTCGAACGCTCCAGCCCCGGGCGGGCGGGCGGGCGGGTTCCTTCAAAGCCTTACCGTGGCGGCCGGGGAACCGGCGTCCCCCCAGGAGCCGTCGGGCGTCCTCTGCAGGAAGTCGGAGATCCGCTGGACCAGGAAGTCTCGGTCCTTGAGGTTGGCAAACAGGAAGTTCATTTTGCCCTTGGTGCTGATGGACACGGGACACGGCAGGACGCCGCTGCTGTCCGCCTTCTCCACGATGGATACCTGGGGGGCCGGCGGTAGCTTCAGAGCGATCGCCGGCGCGCCTCCTGGCAAGCGCGCACGCCGGCGGGCGGCCGGCCGGCTTCCCGCGGGACGGCCGCGCGGGGGTCGACTTTTGCATTTTTTTTCCCGAGGGCCGAGCGTCAGGGCGCCGGACGCCGGGCCGGCCTTAGCCAAACCGCGCGCGGGAAGGTCCGGCAAGCGGCGAGTACGCCAAAGGGAAATGGTGTCGGCCCGCGTCCGATTCCATCGGCCGTCGATATACAACGGTTGAGGAATTTTAAGGCGCGCGCGCCTTAGTTTTGGCCAATATTCGGCAGGGCTGAAAAGAAGCGTCCCAAACGCTGCGGCCCACGCGAATGCGGCCCCTCGCCCCTCCCCCCCAAAGATGCGGCCGAGCGCCAAGGGGTATTCGCCGGGCGCCACCCACCTCTCTGAGCGGGATGATGAGCCGGCACAGGTCCTCTTCCCGACTGCGGAAGCAGACGTAGTTGTCGGAGATGAAGAGCTGGCCCGCCACGTGCGTCTTGGCGAAGGGCGCCCACAGCGTGCAGTCCGTGTGCCCGTCCAGGCGCTCGTCCTGCGTCAGGCGGAAGGTGCTCCGGTAACGCTCGTTCTTGGCCCGCGCGTCCAGGTCCCTGCTCGCAAAGAAAAGAGGGCGCGGGGCGTGGGTCAGGAGGCCTCCCGCCCCGGGAAAAGCGGCCGCACCTTTTGAGGGCCGAGACGTTCTTGAGGCTCTTGCGGGCTTTGGGCGGCGAGCGGTCGGCGGCGAAGGCCCGGTTGTCCAGCAGCTGGCGCATGGCCATGTTGGCCAGCTGCTCCATCAGCTTGAAGGTGTCGTTGATGTTGAGGAACATGGAGAAGAAGTGCTCCTCCGCGCGAGTGGCGACGCGAACGCTCTCCGGGAACAACAGGGTGGCGTTCTTCTCCAGCTGGGTCACCTCCGCCCACGGCACCACCAGCGTCACTGCCGCGAACGACGGCGCCCGGACGTGAGAAGGCGGCGCCGGAGCCGAGTCCGGGGGCCGGCGCCGTACCTTCCTTGCCCAGCAGGAAGGAGTAGAAGCAGAGGTGATTGACCGACAGGTAGAGCCACCCCTGGCGCGGCACGCGACCTTTCCAGTAGCCGCACGAGTAGTAGTTGACCAGCTTCTCCTCCTCGGGCATGCCGAACAGCTTGCGCATCTTCAGCTCGGCCTCCCGGAACTTGCCGCAGTCCTCCTCGGGGCCCGCCCGCTTCTCCTCCGCGATCAGGCCCTGCCCGCCAAAGGCGCGCTCAGAGCCCCCGCTTCATTGGCGGCTCTGCGCTTTCTACCGCGGCCCGACCCGCGGCGGGCCGGAGGCCGCGTTTTCCCGGGGGCCGCTTTCGCCCGGGGGCCGCTTTTGCCCGGGGGCCGCGGCGACGGGCCATCGTCTCACAACTTTGCATTAGCCCCAAAGTCCGGAGAGCTTTTCTGCCGCGCGCGTGTTTTTTCCCGATCCTGGCCGAGCCTGACGCCGGCAGCAAAGCAAACTCAAAATCGAGTCCCTAACCCTCCCGCCGGACGCGAGCCGAGGTCCGAAGCGTCGGCGACCTACGGAAATCTTGCCCCTGACGAAGGTGGCCACGTCGCAGTCGTTGTCGAAGGCGGCGACGGTCTGCAGCAGGTTGGCCTCCAGCCAATCCCAGTGCTCGGTGATCTCCTTGCGCGAGGAACCTGCCGGACGCCGACCCGGGTCAAACGCCGGCGGGGCTCGGGGAGGCCCGCTCCGGACTCACCGCAGGCCACGTTCCAGAAGATCTGCGAGTCGCCCGTCTGGAGGAGGATCCTGTAGGGGGCCGCCCTGGCGCTGGAGTCCAGAACCACATCCAGAGTCCCCACAAGCAGACCTGCCGCCAAACAAAAAGACAGAGGGTTCCTTCTTTTTCTTCTTCGCGGCTAGTGGGGCGCAAGAAAACTGCCCGTCGGCACCGGCGTGGCGTGAAGCAATTTGCGCCAGCAAATCGTGTGGCCAATCCGCTGGAACCGACGGGTCCGAGTTATGGGCGCCGGCTGAGGAAACAAGGTGCTTTGCAGAACTTTTGGCGTGTTCAAGCCGCTAAGTGACAAGAGAACTAGTTGGCGCCTATCGGCAGCGCGACCGGGGCGCACGCGGGCACAACGCGGCCGATGACGTCAAGACGCCCAACGCAAGCGAACTGTCGCCGCCGCGTACGCTTTCAAAGTCCGCTCAAGCGGACGTGACTTGTCTTACTTTGCAAAAGAAGGTGAAGGAAGCGAGACGGACAAGAAAGGGAGGACGGAAGCGGACAGGAAGAAGAGCAGAATGAGAATGACGGACGGACGGACGGACGGACCGGAGAGCCCCCCTCCGCGGCCGTGTCCCCGCCGCCGCTGCAGGATGAAGAAGGGGTTGGCCCGCTCGGACACCCAGAGCGGGCCGGCCAGCAGAACCTCCTCCGGATGGATCCACATGTTCCTCCTCGGCGGCTCGTCGAGAAGAGCAGAAGGTCGATGACGCTGCTTCGCTAGTGTTGTTGTTGTGGTTTTTTCCCCCTAACGGTCCGCTGACTGCACATCACTTCCGGGTTGACGCGTAGGACGCGCCCTCGGCGTTTAGCGTCATCAAGTTAACTCGTTGACCGCCGGCGCGAATCCTACGGTCTTGACCGATTCAAATCAACATCTGCGTTTCTTACGCCGCTTTTATTCGAAGCTGCTAGATGTGTGTCAAGTTTGGGAGGATTCTCATTTCGAGGTTTCTAGACGACAACTTGTCACTCGACGTGTCCGCCGCACAGTTCGGGACCCGAGTTCAAACCTTCCTGCGTGGGCTTTGCGAGTGCGCGCGGGCTCCCTCCGGGTACTCCGTCTTACGGCAACCGGTTCAGTGTGGTCGAAGTCAGCTGAGATAGGCACCGGCTAGCCTGCGACCCGCGCGCGGGAAACGCCTCTAGAAATCGCATGGATGGAACGGTCACGGAACGAAGGCGTTTCGTGAATCGGTTTACAACACTCATCGGGTTACGCTTTTCTTTCCAAGTTTGACGCGAATAACTAATATTAGCTACACACATGGGAAGGACTGCCTCGGTCGTTTGAATTTGATTGTGGTCGTCTGTCGTAGGCTCGGTGAAGAGGCTGCCTGACGTTCGCCCCAATCACGTCGCACGGCAGGATCAGGTGACCCGGAGACATGGACAGCAGCATTTTAATGGCGACACACTACAAATGAACTAGAGTACATCAACTTTTCGTGTCATACACACCCCCGAGCGCACGTAGCCTGTTTTGTGTTTTTGCCAAGTCGTAAAACCATGGCCGTGTCACGTTGCTTTGTGCAAAGCGCATTTCAACGAAGAGCGCCTCCCGTCGCGTCGGCGGTCAAAAAGCAACACTTCCGCCGTGGAGACTAAATACGCGAAAGGCTGTCAACGCGGGATTATTACTTGCCGGGTCCGTTCCGCTAGAAGATACGTTTCTTATGCTAGCGATCCATAGAGCGTATGAATTCGGACGAGTGCTATTTCACGTCTTGATGCTCATCGGAAACGGGATGGACCCTTGCGAAGGCGAAGGCGGGCGCCGCGGCTCGAGCGCCGTGCCGCTCCGCGTCGGCCGGCAGAGCGGCGCTCCGACGTACGCTCCGGAGGCGCGGCCTCGCTGGCGGACCGATGGCAAAGTTTGCTTTGGCGCGCCAGTCGCATTCCCGCCGTGACGGACGGCACCGTCGCGGGCGGATGGGGCCCGCCGGGGAGACGGCCCTTAGGAAAGTTCTGCGGATCCGCTTCTTTGGTTGCGATCCGACGAAGGTGACGTCCGCCCATCGACATTCAGGCACTCTGGAAAGGGGCGCGTCGGTCTCGCCGACAAAAGAACACGCCGTTGGAAGAACCACGAGGGCGGCCGGGGAAAAATGGGAGGCGGAGCGCTCGTCGCCCCGTCAACGGCAAGCGAGGGGTCCGAGCGCGACGTGGGGAAGGCGGAACTCGCAGAGGAGTTCCGTTCTGGAGTCGCCTTCCCGCCGGCCGGATCCGGAGCGCGATCCGCTTCGTCGCAGTACTCGGCTCCAGTGTCTTTACATAGAATGTGTGTGTGTGTGTGTGTGTGTGTGCGTGCGTGCGTGCGTGCGTGCGTGTAGGGGTCGCTATAGCCACGGCCTTCAGGACTTGTCGTCGTAGAGGTCGAGTGGGGCCTGCGGTTCCGGCAGCTCCGTCCGCGGAGGAGGCGTCGACGTGAAAAAGTGACCGCCTGCACACACAAGCAAATTCCCATTGGCTCCTTTGTACTTGAAGTGACACGTTGACAACCTTCGTTGCCTTGCAAAAGGCAGTGCTGAGGATGTTCCCCAAAAACGTCCAAACTTTTACCTGAAGCAAATGAAATCGACATCTCGAAAAAGCCTCATCTTGAAAGCTTCGGCGCGCGGTAACGGTAACATCTCAGGTGACTTACTGGTGACGGCGATGGCGATGTCAGGGGGCGGAGCTTCCGGGCGGGGAGGGCTGAGCGGCTCCAAGCTGACGGCGGGGCGGCCGCTGCGCCGGCCGGCGGCCGCCCGGGGGCCGGCGGGCGCCCGGCCCCCGCCGGGACGCTCCGAGTCCGGGACCTCGGCGTCGGCGCAAGGGACGGCGCTCTGCGGGGGCGAACGGCGGCGGGCGGGTCAACGCGGGGGCGGCGCCAGGGCAGGCGGGCGCCCGGGGGACGCGGCGGGCGGGCGGGCGGGCGGGCGGGCGGGCGCGCTCACCGCGATGCCGAGAGCCTTGAGGATGTTGAGTTTGCACATGGGACACGTGCAGTGCTCGTTCAGCCAGGGATCCACGCACGCCTTGTGGAACACGTGCCTGGAAACGCACGGGATGGGGCAGGCGAAATGGCCCAACCCAAGGCCCGGCCTTTTTTTTGTTTTTGTTTTTTGTCGAGCCCACTTACTTGCAGGGAAGAATGCGGACCACCTCGTTGGGCCGGTACGCTTCGATGCAAACGGCGCAGTGGTTGTAGTCGGGATCCGTCTCCTGCACGAGGGCGCGCGCGGGGTCACGGCCCGGAAGCGGAGCGGCCGGCGCGGGGTCGGCGCGGCGCGGCTTCTACCTTATCTCCTTTCCTGACCGTCCTGGTGCTCAACTTGCCCACGGCCTTCTTGGCCGCGTCGCCCAGACGCCGCTGACGTCGCGGCCGCAGGAAAAAGGCCATTAAGCGCGTTAGCGGTAGCCGGCGGCCGGGCCCCGCGGGGCGCGGACACCTACGTGGCCGCGGTGCGGCGCGGCGCCGTAGCGGATCTTCTGGACGAAGTAGAAGACGAGCCACGCCGAGGAGATGATCATGAGGACGATAAAGGAGACCGACACGAAGACCAGCGAGCCCCGGTTGATGTTTTTGGCCGGCCGGCGCTGGCCCACCAGCACCGTCACCAGCACGCTCAGGTTCCTCTCCAGGTGGGCCAGGATGTCCCGGCCGTAAGCTTCCGTGATCATCACCGCCACCGTCTCGCCCGTACCTGCGGGCGGCGACGGCCGTGAGCGCGCGCCGAGCCCAGCCCGGCCGAGGGCGCTCACCTTCGTGGCCCATCTTGACCGTCCGGTTGGTGGAGTTGTTGTAGATGAGCACGGCCGAGGCGTTGAAGGCGGCCGCCTTGAGGATTTTCTCCTTGAAGGTGCAGTTCCCCCGCTGCAGCAGCGCCGCCCAACGGACGCCGCGGGGAGGCGTAGGGAAGCGCGTCTCGGGGTCGCAGCCCTGGCGGTCCGCCGCTGCGCAAAAAAGAGGCCGCTCGTGCTCCTTTGGGCTTTTGCGCCGCTCGCCGCGCGCATTGGCATCTGGACTTTTGGGCGGGATGATTCTCGGTCGCGGCTTCCCCGACCCCGACCCCAACGGTCCGATGCCGGCGGGCGGCTTCCTTTGCCTTTGGCGCGGCGCGCGTGCCTGCGTGCGTCGTTGCCCAGGGGCGCCGGCGCCACCGTGGGGCGCCACCGCGGGGCGCCCCCAGGGGCGCCGGCGCCACCGCGGGGCGCCCCCAGGGGCGCCGGCGCCACCGCGGGGCGCCCCCAGGGGCGCCGGCGCCACCGTGAGCTCTGATAGAACTGCGCCGTCAAAAATCCAGACCCGTTCCTCTCCTTGATCAAAAGCTTTTTACCTCCGTGGCGCGGCGCGGGCGTCACCACCAGCAGCGGGCGGGTGTCCACCTTGGGCGAGTTCTGTCCGTAAGTGCCGTCTTCGCTGCTCATGACGTGGACGGCGTGCCCCCGCGCGTCCATCACGCTGGCGTTGACCGTGGCGCTCACGTACTCCTCCGACGCCAGCGCGGCGCCGCCGCGATCGGGCCGGCCGGCCTTCGCCCGGAGCAGGAGCGGCGCCAGGACCAGGACCAGCACCGAGGGGACGCGGAGCCCGATCCGGCTGAGGCGCGCCATCATTCTGTCCTCATCCAAAGCTGCGGGCGGGCAAAAGGAAAGCGTTAAAACGCCGAGCGTCGGTGGACGGGCGAGCGTCCGTCCGCGGATCGACGGCCGGACTTGAAACGATCTTCCTGCCACATCAGCCATGAGAGCAGACGTTTCCTATTGCGGAAAACAAGCCCCGAGACCTCTGCGTCCCCCGCGCGACGTCTTTCCCCTTTCCTGCCCTTCGCGTGTCTCCCCGTCCGTCCTATCGAGGTCGCCTCTTCCTCGGGGTGTCCATCGCGTCCAGTCCGCCATCGTGACGTCATCGCGCTACAAGCCGCGCAACCGTCGCATGCATTTAAGGTGCCCGTGCGCGACTCGCCTCTTTGTAGAAGCGCGTGCACGCGGACACGCAGGCGGCCTTCCGATCTCCTTCCCGGTGTCTTTCGGGAGGCGTCCCGGCCGCCGGACTTCCGGCTGGACGGCTTCGGGGTTCTGGCCCGCTCGCTCGCTCGCTCGCTCGCTCGCTCGCTCGCTCGACCTCGCCGTTGTTCTCGCTCGCGCGGGCCCCCTCGAGCTTTTTTGGCCTTGTTTTGGTTCCGCTCGGGATCGCGCGCTGCGGAAGCTCCACCAGCTCGGCTGTGGCGCAGCGCGCATGCGCACACGCTCTGGCCCGCACACCGGACGCGCGTGACGTTTGCCAGTTTCGTCTTTCACTGCCGAGACGGTCATCAACTATCGCGAGAGCTGAAAAACACGCTCATTTGAAATCGGGGGACAAAAAAGCAAAACTACATGGAAAAAATTAATTGCTCTCCAAAGACCAAAGTTGTTTTGTGTGCACGTGGCAAATAAATGTGGATTCTTGAATCTTGCGGCAGACAACGAGAGCGGGTGGCAAAACGGCACGTTCAATAAAGTGCCAAACGGCGCCATGAATCGGCACGATTGAACGGGAAGGAAATTTTAATGGGGGGAGAGGGCGTCGAGTCAACGTGGGCGTAATCAAAGGTTTAGGGGCACCGCACGCAGTTCTTGGGGCGCGCCCCGACCCGCATCAGAATCCGCAACTCAGACGCGCCGTAGTTCCTCCCGTCCGCAAGGTGTCGCTGCTGGCACGCGGGAGGCCGGATTTCGGGCATCCGCGAGGCCGTGGCACGACTCGCGCGGGCTCCGCCGGCGCGATGCTGTCCCGACTGAAGGCCAAGGTGGGCTCGGTCCTGCTGCCGGGAGACGAGTTCTGCTTCGATACGGCGGCCGCCGCCGACACCATCTCGCTGGCGGGCCCCTCCAAGGCGGACAAGGTGGTTTGCGGGCCCGGGCTGCGGCGCAGCGGCGACCGCCTGCTGGTGTACAGAAGCGGACTCCTGCGACACAAAGAGCCCAACATGTTCTGGATGGACTCCCAGCACAAGAGGGTGACGAACATTAACGGCTCTCTTAATCGCTCTCTTAATCGCTCTAGTCTCTCGCGTCCGAATGTCGCCGGCGCGAGTCGCATCGGTGACGTCACTGAGGCGACAGCCAACATGTCGGTGAGGCGCCTCGGTGACGTCATCCCGGCCAGCCGAGGAGAAGAATCAAATGCACCGGTTTGGCGTTCCGCGCTTGTGTTTGCGGCTTTTGTCTCCTCCAACACAGGAAGTGGACTTGCGCGCGCCTTTTCGCGCGGGAGACCCCGTCCAAAATAAAAAGCGATTGAAATGACTTATGTCGACGAGCTCTGCGTTTACGTGACCATTTCAACAACAGGTTTTCGCTTAGACTTTCGAGCTGTTGCGCTGAGCTCACTCGAACCTCGTTTCTGCGCCTGCGGATAAAGTTAAAGGAAAGAAAAAGTTCCGAGGTCCGTTTCCGCTCGCGGCGGACGGAGCAAAGCGCGCAGGAAGCTGAGCGCGCGTCCGCGTGTGCCCGCATTCAGTACGTTCCGGCCAAGGGAGAGACGGTCATCGGCATCGTGACGTCCAAGTCCGGCGACGTCTTCAAGGTGGATGTGGGCGGAAGCGAGCAGGCGTCGTTGTCCTACTTGGCCTTCGAAGGGGCCACCAAGAGGAACCGTCCCAACGTCCAGGTGCGTCCGAGCGGAAGGCCGCGCACGAGCAACGTCCGCAAGCTGCGGGGGACTCGGGGCGGATGACGCCCCCCCCTCTGCGCGCCGCAGGTCGGCGACTTGCTGTTCGCGCAATTGGTGGTGGCCAACAAGGACATGGAGGCCGAGCTGGTGTGCGTGGACGGCGCGGGACGGGCCAACGGGATGGGCGTGTTCGGAGCGGGCGGTCTGCTCTTCGGGGTCTCGCTGGGCCTGGTCAGGCGGTACGCCACGCCTCCCCATTTGAAAGCGTTCCTCCGACCCGTCCCTTGTTAAAAGTCACGGGCGAGCGCCGGCGCGGGAGGGGGGCCAAATTGCGAGGAGGTATTGTGCTTTTCCGTCCCAGGCTGCTGGCCCCCCAGAGCGCCTTGCGGGCGGAGCTGGAGCAGCTGTTCCCGTGCGAGATGGCGGTGGGTATGAACGGGCGGCTGTGGGTCAAGTCGTCGGACGTGCGGCGCACGCTGCTCATCGCCAACCTGCTGGAGAGCTGCGAGAACATGACGCCGGCGCAGAGGCGTCAGCTCTTGGGCAAGCTGGCCCAGGGGCCGCTCTAGAGACGCCCGCCGTCCTTTGCCGGGAAAAGGGCGCAGATGTTCTCCTTGCGCGGACAGGTGAACGCTAAGGCGGGATCCGCGCGCGTGCGCAAATATCAGCCATAATGTGGCCGGCAAAGGTTTTTCTTTTTCTACCTTCCCTTTGGTGGCGTCGTTACCGTTTTTTTGTTTGTTTTTACCAAATTCCAAAGTGCTATTTTTCATGTTCAAAAGAGAGATCACGCAAAAGATTCCTGGGCGCGTTTCTCCGGCCGGCAAAGGTTTTTCTTTTTCTACCTTCCCTTTGGCGGGTACGACACCCGATCCAAATTCTGGCTTGGCCGAGTTCTGAATCCAAAACGGATTTCGGCTTTTCTCGTCCGCGTCACCTTTTTGATAAAACGCTCAAGTGGGAACGGTGGCAAGCATCTTACTTGGAAATGTTCGCTTTGCTCGGAAAGGCGCATGGCGCCGCCGATTGGCAAAGTCACCATTTTGCTTGGAAAGGCACATGGCGCCGCCGATTGGCAAAGTCACCATTTCAGATGCGATGACCATTTCAGTCAATAAACATTTAATCTCAGAGTTAAGAAAAATATATCTTTTTTGACAACGTTTTGTCTTATTTTTCCCAACATTGAGTCTACAGTAGTTTTGCGCCTTTGGTGCAGCAGCTAAGCATTGCGGGTAGCGCGGCCCCTACGGCGAGCGGACGACACGCCGGATCGCACGCCGGCGGGCGCGCCTTTACATTCGGGAGGCGGTGAGCCGGGGCCGTCACGCGACGTGCTTCTGGATCCCCGGCGTGAACTCCTTGGCGTCGGGGTTGAGGACGCTCTGCGGGTTGCTCTGCGCGCCCGCGAGGAAAAACTCACGTCAGGCTCGCCGGCTATCTGTCCAACTGATTTTTTTTTGGGGACTTGAGAGCGCAAAGTGGAGCTCGGAGCGCTTCGCAGCGACGAGGCACTCATCCCGCAAAAAAAATCTGTCGGCTAGCAAAAGACCCTTCCAAAAAGAGGCTTCAAGCTGCTTAACGGCAAACAAAAAAGGCCCGCTATCTTTATTCAAACAGAAATAAGCGTCTGCCGCGCGCTCGAACCCTCGTCCGTTTCACAGCGGGAGTCGGGCGACGCGAAGGGCGGAGAATCCCCGAATTAGTGCCGTAGCGACGAGTCGCGGCTCAAGCTTGGGCTGTAGTGGATTGCCAAGCACTCCGGCGCGGTTGGCCACGTGGCCTTAGCGTTAGCATGAAGCTAGCGGGGAAACTGCGTGAAGCCTCTTTCGGGGAAGCGGGCAAGGCGGAAAAAAACCCAAAAGCGGCCGCGGCCTCACCGCCGTCCAGTCCGTCCTCTGGCCGCGAGCGTCCGGCAGGTCTCTGGCCGGTACGAACCACTCCGACTCCTCCTCCTCATCCAGCATCTCCTGGAAGCAGCGCTCCATGAAGTCTTCCTCCCACAGCTCCTCCTCCACCTGCGCCACATCGGCAGGCGCTTAGCGGCCGGCGGGGAGGGCCCGGCGGGGAGGGCCCGGCGGCGGGACGCCTCACCTGCCGGTCGAACTCCTCCTCGTGCTCCATCCACATGTACTCGGCGAAGGGGTCCGAATCGGCGGGGTCGCTCGGGGCCACGCGGTCGCCCGTCGCCGCCTGACTTAGCCCGGGGTCTTTCATGCCGTCGCTCCTGACTGGCGATACGGGGAGCTCAGCTTCTCCCCTTGGCGAGCAACCGCTGCGGACCCAACCGCTTTTCATCACTTCTTCCATTTGCTAGTTTTACCCCTCTTGAAACGATTCCACTCTTAACGATGCCAGTTACCTTGCGGGCGCGCGCGAGAGGAACGAGCCCCGCCGACTTACGGCTCAGATGTGCCCGGTTCCAATACAAAGCGTTGGAATCCGGCGCTCGAACCGAGCCACTTTTTGTCAGCCGTTTTGAAAAGGGTGTCGCCCGGAAGCGGAGGTGTGACTTGAGTTCCTTGTGTTGGAAGGGGAAGCGCCAAGAAAGCGGTTGGAAAGCGCCGGAGGCCGGATGCCCCTTGCACGACAAGGTTGCCCGCGGGCGTCTGGAATCCCACCTGGCACGAGCAGCTCCCTCCCAACCGGTGGTGTAGTGGGGATTTTTTTAAAGTGGGTGTACGCGATTGTGTATATACGTACAGAACATCAATCATAGGCCACAACACCAGTTGAAGTAAGGTTAAGTTGCATGTTTTCCTACCCCAAAATAATCACAGGCCAGCGTTATTAAGCGTAACTCGAACCGAAATCAAAATTGAACGCGGCGTCGGGAGAAGTGGCCGGACGGCGTACCCCCGCGTACCGCGCCCACTACCTACCCCCTGCTCCCAACACCTGCGCAGAACTTCATTCCAACAAGTTGGAAAGTGGCCACAATGGCAATTTTTCTTGTCCGACAGTGAAGGCTGCTTCAACTTCGTCTGCTTCAACTTCGTCTGCTTCAATTTAGACCTTCTTTTCTTCGGTGATTCGTTTGCTTGATTTTCCGTCATCCTATCGATTTGAGTTTAATTCTCAGTTGCCTCCGACCGACGTTCGGCGATGACGCAATTAGCAAAATGGCTGACCGAGAGCGGATACATTCAAACGTCCTTTTCGTTTTGTTTTTTTCATCTCCGCACCGCTGACGTTTCCGGAAAAAAAAAGTAAGAACCAATAATCGAGTGTTTTGAACGGGGCTGAGCACGCGAGTCTCGGCTCGCCTGCAGGAGTGCGAGGCCGTCAAACGAATCGGTTGTGAAGGAGAACGGGCTGCAAAGCTGCTGCCGGCGAACAATCGAAAACGAGCGACCGACATCACCGTCAATGTGAGGTGAAACGTAACTTGTTAGCGCTAAAAGAAAAAAAAGTGATCGTTGGCGTGCACTTACCACAAAAAAATCGATTGTTATTTCGGTCTCTCTATAGCGTCGCGTTCAAGATCGTAATGGCCGCCAGGCTCCAGTTTGTTTACCAGCCGACGTCACGCGCGGCTCGCCCGGGATTGGCCAAAATCGCGACGGGCCCTCGCGTACCATCCGGCCAAGGAAAACGACAGTCGCCTCGAGCCGATGCGTCGAAAATCGTCCGCGCTTTTCGTCGAAAGCCCCGGTGGCCAGTGAACATATCTGACACGTTTGCGCCGCCCGGATCGAAAGAGGGAACGCGGCTTTCTTGTTTCGTTTTGCGCTTCGGGGAGGGCGGAAAGACGTCACTGGCGAGGAGAGGACTTCTCGCGAGAGCCGAGTCCCATCTTCGCTTCGGCACAATCGGCGGCTCGCGACGACACAAAGACGGGGTAGGAAGACTCGGCGTTTACGTTTCACACTGAATACTCAAAACACCCAGCTGTACTTTATGTTCTCGTCTTGCTTTTCTCCAAGCTTATTCACGCCGCTAGCGTTAGCTTTGGTGGCTAACGGGCGTTTTCCCACCAGCTCATGCTAACGTTAGCTCTGACGACGAAACATTCACCCCCCCCCCTCCTATTTCTTTGGCACTATCGTGCATTTAAGCTCCGACGCGACTGCTTGTTCGCACGTGGAAGCGAAGACATATTAAGCGTGACGGCCGAGTACTTGGTGCGAACCGGCGCGTTAGCTTAACACGCCTCCGCTTAGCGTTAGCGTGTCTGCTAGCGAACGTTTAGCGCAGCGGCGTCGTCTCCTCCAGCGCTCGAGCATGTCGGCCGACTGCTTGTAGCGGATCCATCCAGCGCGGTCGGACCAATCGATCTTTCGTCCCGAGCGATTATCGACGACGAAGATGTTCTTGCTTAAGCGAAGCGGTTCTCTGGCCACATGACTCTCCTTGCCCCACTTTGAGCGTCCCGCTGCCTGGTTTCTGCAGAGGACGCGCCGTATTGCCGTCGTCGTCCTCACGCCTCCCGCCCATGCTTTGCGTAGGACGGCTGCGAATGTTTTACCGGTCTCGGTGGACGAAGACCACAATGTCTGCTTGTCCTTAACTGTCTTTCAGGATTCCGCTTGCCTCTTTGCTCCAGACTTGACTTTGCATCGAACGCCTCTTGAACTCGCTTTCTTCGTCTCGTCTTTCGGCTGCCTTCGATGGACGGCGCGCCCAAAGGCTTCGCGGCGGGGCGGGCTCACCTGGCCGCCGCCGCCGCCGATTCCTTGAGCTTCGGTCTGAACGAGCAGCGGGCCATGCGACAGATGGGAGGCGGCGCCGGCCTGGTGGGGGTGGGCGGCGGTACGTCCGACCAAGAGGGCGGCTCCCATATGCCCCGCGGCGGCGGCGGCGCCGGCCTTCTTGGGGGCCCCATGAAACTTTTCGCCAGCTTGGGGCTGACGCCCTCCGATTTGGACGTTCTGGCTCAGATTCCGGAGGAGGACATCAGCGTGGAGACGCTGCCGCAAATCCTCCTGCAGCTCAAGAAGCGCAAGGCGGCCCAAGGACACGGCTGGGACGACGGGGGCCGGATGGGCGCCCCCTCTTTCGCCCAGGGATCGGGCTCCTCGGACTTCGGCTTCGGTCGCGGCTTGAATTTCGGCGGCGGAGAGAGGTCGTACGGCGAGCTTTCGCACCGCGACTCCTACGGCGGGCTGCAGGGGCCGTCGCTGTCGCAGCCCGCCTTGTCGCAGCGCAGGAAGGGCTCCCCGTCCATGGGAAAGGTCCAAGACTTCTTGGGAGCCCCGCCGCCCCGCTTCCCCCACGTCTGCTCTCTTTGTGACTTTGATGTGCATTCCAGCATGGTGAGTAAAGCCACGCCTCCCGCCATCTTTTCATCGCGCGGGAGAGCCTCGCCGCCCCTCCTCCGTTTGGCCTTCCCGCCATCAAGGACGCGTTTCCTTTCTGATCTCGCGCATCTGACGATCGAAGGCACTTTGGACGAGCGCGCCGCGCGTGCCGACGGGCGGAAACGTTATGGCGTGGGCGCCGCGCTCGCACGAGCTCATTTTGCGTACGTGTGCGTGCGTAGGAGTGGAACCAACACACGAGCGGACTTCGACATGCCGAGAACAGGCGTGTGCTCCTTAATATGTGAGTCTCGCGCACGCGCGTAGGATCGGTCGCGTCGGCCTGCCGTTCATCTCCTTGTCGTCACCTTGCAGGTACCCCGAGTGGGATCCCAGCGGGGCGCCCGGCAGAAGGTGAGGACTGCCGACCGTGCGGCGACCTGAGAAGCGGCCCGCATTTTGAAACCTGTCTGCGTAACAACAAACGGCGACAAAATGATTGGTTGCGCCGGAGCGTTTGGGCAAAGCGCCGAGCGCAACACTAAGGCCGGGGGCCGACGGTGTCCCGTTTGTAGAGAGCGTTGGTTTGAGCAAACGTGGACATGATGGGCTTCGGCCGAAGATGCGCAATAAGCCATCGTCGGGAGCGCCGCCCGTCGGCGTTTGCTACTTCCACTTCCAAAAAGTTGTTCCGACGCAACAACATCTTGGTGTGTTTCAGCGGCATCATGGAGTCCACCAACCTGGCCGCGGGTCTGCTGGGACCGGCCCCCTCGGTGCCCGGCCTGCCGCCCAGGATGCAGTCCGCCTGGGGTGAGTCGCGCGGCGCCGCGCGGCACACGACGGCGCCCAACCTTCCCGCAAATTTGCGCGCGCCAGGGTCGGCGCCGGGCTTGGGTCAGGCCGCGTCCAGGCAGAAGTCCTCGGAACCGGACGTGGTCAGTGTCTTTGCATTGAGAACTTTTTTTAGAAGCGGCGGGTGAAAACGCGTCCCCCCTTCGCCCGCAGTTGGGGAGCAGGGTGGTGGTGGTGAAATACGACAGGAAGCCGCTCAGCAACAAGACTTTGTTCTCCTTCGCCGAACCTTTCGGTCGTCTGCAGGAGCACCTGGTGCTCAAGACCAAGGTAGCTTTTCAAATTAGCCTCGGCGACCGGCGCCACTCGCGCGCCATCCCCGACGTGAGCGTCGCCGTCGGGTGTCGGCAGGCCTTCCTGGAGATGGAGACGCACGAGGAAGCCCTGGACATGGTCAACTACTACCAGAAGAACCCCACCACGCTCTACGGGAAACCCATCACCTTCTACCTGTCCAGGAGGCTGATCGTCATCCAGGTGACGCCCGCCGGCAAAAGCCGCGCTCCGCCCCCTGTCCCAAAGTCTTGACGCGCAACCCCGGCAGAAGGAAGACCGGGCGTCGGAGCGTCCGTCCTGGGACGTCCCGCGCCGCAGCAGCCAGGTGGTCTTCTTCTCCAACCTCCCCAGAGAAGATGAGAAGAAGAAGGAGCTGCTGACCGTGGCCGCCCGCTTTGGAGTGGTGGAGAAGCATCTCTTCTTGACCGACCAGGTGCCGCGCTCTGTACCCCGGGGCGCCCGTTCCCCGCGTTCCACGTCCTATCCGCTGTCCCTCTTTCCATCGCTCGTTTCGATCTCGCCCTGGGGCTCTGCGGCGTACCCTTTTCGGCAAAAAAATACGTCCTTCGGCGATAGTTTCAGACAGGTGGCCAATGGAAGGATTGGGAGAGCGCGGGAGGTGCTGCGAGATTTACGCCGGTATTTGAAAATGAAAAGAAGAGCAGTTTTATTCAAGACCGACGTTCGTGTCTTCTCTAGGGATCGAGAAATCTCTGCTGTCTTACCGAGCCGTACCGAGTCGTCCCGTCTTTGAAATGAGCGCCGCCGCTCAGTCCTCCCGCCGGGCTTTTCAGAGTCCCGCTCCGGCCGCTCAATTCCTTTGAGCGGGACGCGCGTAGCCTTGTCGTCTCGCCGTCCGCGCTGATGTCGTCGTCTTTGCCAGGCCTTCGTCCAGTTGGGAAGCCCGGACGACGCCGAGATGATGGTCAAGTACCACACGGTCAATCCGCTCACGATCAAAGGGCGGGTCGTCCGCCTCAACATCTGCACCAAGTACAAGACCCTCAAGTGAGTCCGCTTAGCCCTCGAGGACGCGGCGCCGCCTCACCGCCGCCTTCTTCATCGCCAGCATCAGCCGCAAGCCCAAGGATGTGGCCGGAGGGGGCAATTGGAAGGCCGGAACCAAGAGAAGGCAGTCCCGGTCCCGGTCCCGGTCGCCTTCCGGTAGCCCGGACGAGGAGAACGGCGCCAAATCCGCTTCGGAGGGCGAGGCCGACGACGAGGCGGAGGCGGCCGGAGTGGTGGAGGCCGAAGACGAGGAGCGCCTGAGTGCCGACGAGGAAAAGTCCGGCGGGGCGCCAGCAGAGGGGGAGCCGCCGGAGGCGGCGAAGGACGCCCTCGCCAGAAAGGTGACGGCGGAAAAAGGCCCCGTGCGGAGGGTCGTTAGAAAAGACGACGTCTTCACAGGCCGCCGACGAACACGGGGAGGCCGCCGACGAACACGGGGAGGCCGCCGCCAAGGAGAGCTCCGTCGTCGATGACGCCGCCGCCAAGGCCGACGTCGCGGAGGAGGCGGCTGCGTCCCCGGCCGCCGAGCGGGGGGAGGAGCCGGAGGAGCGGCCAGCCCCAGCGGAATGCGGCGCGGGGCAGGCGCCGCAGGAGGTACGTTCCGCCGCGCCGTGCCGATTTAGTGCCAAAGGCGCGGAGGTGGGCGGGGCCCTTAGCGGCGCGCAGAAACCTTTGCTCCCTTTTGGAGATATTCAAGTCTCCAGAGGGTCAGGGCCAAATTTGAAAGTTCCGTGACATTGTACGAGACGGCGACGCGGACCCCCCCCCCCCCCCGTGTCGATGGGGGTTTTGCCGCAGGACAAGCGGATGATTCTCGCGGTCCCTTCAATCGAGGTCTCGCCAGCGGCGGCCGGGCTTCTGATGAGCTCCTCGTGTGCTCAGGAAGAAGACTTCATGGAGAACATGGAGGACTTTGTGACGCTGGACGAGCTCCCGGAGGAGGACGAGAAAGAGGCCGCCAACGAAGGGCGGTCCGACGACATCGGTAAGCCGTCGCGCCGGCGTCTGCGCGGCCGACGATCGGGCGACGGCCGCGCTCAGTCTTTGGTCTTTTCCGCAGACACGTCCAGAAAGGGGGTAGGTATGGGTGCCCCTCGCGGCCGCCGCCCCGGCGTCAGGGAATGACGCCCTTCCTCCCCTCGCCAGGGGTTGCGGGTGGTCAACATTCTGGGCTTCAGGCGAGGCTACAAATACCTGGATGAACTGCTGAGTTTGGCTGCGCCCTTTGGGAAGGTGGTCAAGCATCTGGTGCTGGACTGGAGGCCCGAGGTAGAACGGTCGCGGGCCGACGCCGGCCCGCGCCGCCGGGAATAACGCCCTCGCCGTCCTGTCAGGCGTTCTTGCAGTTTGCCTCAGAAGAAGAGGCGCGGGCCATGGTTCGTTTCTACAACGGGAACGTGGTGCCGTCGGTGTGCGGGCGCCCGGTGAAGGTCAACCACTCGCTCAACTACCCCACCATCCAGGTGAGCGGCGGCCGCGCCGACTGCTCGGCCTTTAGCTGAGCGCCCCGGGCCTCGCCGGCGTTGCAGTGCGGCGCCAGCAAGGTGGTGTACGTGGGCCAGCTGCCCAGCGGCAAGTACGAGGACGAGGACATCCTCAAGTTGGCGGAGCCCTTCGGCAAAGTCAAAAAGTACTTCCTGAACCCCATCAAGAGGGAGGTGCGCGGCCGGCCGCCCCGCGCTTGCCGGACGGCGCCCTCCCCGGCGTTGACCCTCCTTTTGCCCGCAGTGTTTCCTGGAGATGGAAGAGGCGGAGGCGGCCGACGAGATGGCCCAAGCGTACAAAACCAAACAGGCCAAGCTGAACGGAAAACGCCTTCTCATCTACGTCAGCAGAAAGTACACGCAGCTCAAATACGGGTGAGCCCCTCCTCCTCGCGCTCGGGCCCGCCGGCGTCTTACTTTTACTTTTGCGCCGCTCTCGGGAGCAGGCACAGCTGCCCCAGTCCCGCCAAGAGGGGGCTGAGCAGCTCGTTCCCAAAGTCCTCCAAATCTTCTGAAGAACCTCCAGCCAAGAAAATGAAAGAAGAGGGTGCCAAGAAACCCGAGGAAGAGGAACCCAAAGAAGAGCCCAAAGCCCCGGAGGAAGGCGGGCGGCGGAAAGCCCTGGGCGCCCAACCCGAGGGGGAGCTCCAAGAGGAACGGGAGGGACCTCCGGAAGAAGGGGAGCCGCTCAAACCTCGGGGCGAAGACGGAAGCGGAGGAAAGACGGAAGCGCGGATCCCCGACGCGCCGGACGGCCAGGAAGTGAGTGGCGCTCGCTCTATTCGCTTTCCGTGCCGGCGGGCGGTCCGCTCCATCCTTCGCTTCGTTTCGCAGCCGACAAAGGAGGAGGAGGTGGCGTCGGCCGAGCGGAGCAAGGATGACGTCCCTCCGCGCCGCCAGACTAAATGCGCGTCTTTGCCGCTGCCGCCGTTTGACCCCGACGCGGTTATCGGTGAGCCGTCCGGCTCCGGCGGGCCGCCCGCGCCCAAAGTTTGAGCCGTACTCTGCGCAGGTGTGGAGCACATCAAGATGGGTTACTACTGCCGCGTCTGTCTTCTCTTCTACTCCAACGAGGACATGGCCAAGAAGACGCACTGCAGCAGCCGGGCGCACTACGACAAGCTGCAGGTGAGGCTGCGCCCGCCCGAGCCGGCCGCGGGGGAGCGTCGCGCTCATGGCCTCCCGCGCCTGCAGAAATATCTGGAGAAGGAGCGAAGCAAGGCGGAGAAGCAGCGAGCCGAGAAGACCGGCGCGTGACCTCCGGCGCCGGCGCTCACGCCCCCCCCGGTTAGATGCCGACGTCCCCCGTAGACGAGCGGCCCGCGCTCCGCCCGGCCCGTTGGCGGCGTGGCGGGGCTTAAGTTTGCGCGTTTGAACAAATAAAAATGTTTTACACACTTCCGTTCGGGGCCATTTATTGGCTGGCTGTGAAAGAAGGCCCTCAAGAAATATGGCATCTCGCCGCCGTAGAAGATCGGGGGCGCGGCCGACCGGCGGGAAGCTTGGTCCCAAAAAAGCCGGGGGAGAAGGTCGGCGCGGATGGAGTCCCCGGGGGTCCTCGGGCGAGATGGCCAGCGGACAAGCTTAGCGCCGCTCATCTACGGCTATCGTCTGCCGCTTATTAAACGTTCTTTCTTCATGAAGTTTCACCGTAGCTGTCCACCAACTGTACCTTCATGCCAATCCGGTGGAAGTTGAATTAACTTTAAAAGGTTTGCACACGATACACGTGTTCACTTTTGGAGTCGAAAGCATTGATTTTTTTTTAATTTTTATTACCCCCATCCCCGAAAAAAAAACCTCGATGGCGTTTACCGCATGGTAACACGGTTTAGAGTCGCCGCTTATCTTGCGCTGCGTAATTGCACATTGTATGTTTTTTGTTGGCCTTGTTTCTCTGCATTACGCACAAGCGCTTTTGTTTCATTCAGGTGGGGTGTGTTATATATTGTCATGTGTTTTCCGCTGGTGCGTGGGGCAAAGCAAAAACAATAAAACTAAACTTAGGACGGGGAACGTCGAGTCATTTGAACCATTGGGCCACCCGTATGGAGAGGAATCCGAATGCAGGAGTCACGTGAGCGGCCACCGAAGAACGAGAGATCCTCAGTCGCGGTTCGGTCCTCGTCAAGTCGTTCGACGACCTCCGTCACAGTCGCGATTGAGATTCTCGGGGTCTGACGTAGTGAAGTTAGCGTCGGTAGCTTAGCAGGCTAACAGTAATTGAGCTCAAAGGCGATACAAGTACCGCGTAGCCGAATTGCCGAGAGCGCTCGCTCGGCGTCGCGGACCGGAATGTCGAGCGCTCAGCCGAGCGAAGGGCGTCGGGAAACGTCCGCTCAATGCAAACGAAGACGAAAACCGGAAAGCGAAGCTCGACGGGAGCCGACGTCTTCGCCGACGCGACGGGGTGAGCCTCGTTGTTCGTTTAGCGGCCCCGCCCGGGCGGTCGGGAGGAGCGCGGGCTTTTCCGCCCGGATAAAAGCGCCAAGCGACCGGCGCTAAACGCAAGCGCGCAAAAAGGTTCACTTTCGAGCGAGGGAGGGAGGGCCGGCCGGCCGGCAACGGCGAGCCGAGCCGGCAGGTGGCGCTCACACACTTGTCGGGATGACTTCGCTTCGCTTCGGATGGTTAACTGTGCACCCTTTCAATCGCTCCCTTGCGAGCCATTCGTTTGAAGAAGCCGCCAATGATTTTCGCGGCTTTTTTCCTTTCGAAGTGTCAAGCGAGGGCTTGCAAACTTGTCTTCAAAGACTTGGAGCTACCGAAGCATCGGCACCGTTTTAAACGCGCGACAATATCTATCGGTTACTAGCAAATATTGCGCGTGCCGATCGAGCCATTTCTATTACCGACTTATTATTTCACTTTTTTAAAATTTCTTCATCGACGATCGATATCTTGGACGAGGTTGCGCGTTTGTTTGGGCTTAGCAAGGTTGCAAGCCTCTGTACCGGAAATACCAATCAATCAATGAATGTAAATGTGTGTTTTTTTTTCAAGTATTGAATGCAATAAGAGCCGAGGTAGCGAGGATGTGATTAGTTTGCTGAGGCAATTCCAGAAATACTCTCATTTATTTGCTTGCGGATAGACTTTCTGTCTATGTCAAGTCAAACCGATTGGAAATGTGTTTGCAACACACGTAGCATATTTTGAAATCGGAGGCGGGCGGAAACCGACGGGAACACAACGGGAAAACAACTTGCAAGTTTGCCATTTCAGCCTGAAACTTGACGTCATATGTAGCATTTGGCGCTCCACATAAAAGGATAACCCAAAGTGGCTAAAAAAATGCTAATCCTTATCACAATGAGACTTCACATGGCTCGCACTATTTGAGAAGGACCGTCCTAGGCGTCCTTTCAAAATCTGCTTCGGGCTCCGGCGTCGGCCTTTCGTCCCCTCGGGGTCTCACGCGGGGCGGGGCGGGCCGCGCGTTTGCCCGTCCTTCACGGCCGCGCTACGCTTCCATCCGCTTTGCGGCGCGACGCGGGACCCCGCCGCTCACTAGGGGAGCCGAGGACCCTTCGCCTCCGAGGGCAAAATGAAAAGGCCGTCCATACTTTGATGCCCGTTCAGGCCCCCCGCCCCCCTTTCGTCGTCGCGGCCCGGACGCAGGCGAAGCCGCGGCCCGGACGCAGGCGAAGCCGCGGCCCGGACGCAGGCGAAGCCGCGGCCCGGACGCAGGCGAAGCCGCGGCCCGGACGCAGGCGAAGCCGCGGCCCGGCCGCCCGCCGCGTGCTTAACGCGCCTTTGGCTTCCCTCCCGCCCGCTCCGGCGGCAAAGAGCACGTCCGCGGGCGTAAATCTTTCATGGCTGTTTTGTCGTACTTGTTTATCGGAGCGGTCCGTTGAAATATTCATGGCGCATTTTGTCTTCGCCGGCTCAAACAAACACTCGGCTTCTCGGCGCCATCAATGATTCACGTCGGGCCCGTCGATGCCGCCCGGCCCCGGTTCCGGCCGATCCGCGCCGGTCTCCTCGGGGAAGCCCCCGGTCGGAGAGGCCCCCGGTCGGAGAGGCCCCCGGTCGGAGAGGCCCCCGGTCGCAGAAGCCTCCGGTCGGAGCGCGCGCGTTACTTTGGAAAAGCGGACAAAAGAACTTTTTGCTTGTTTTTTTCATCCGTGCCGTCAACCGGCGGGCGGCGCGCTCGGCCCGGTCGACGAGGCGGCGGACTCGTGGCTGCGGCCTTGCTTCTTGGAGATTTCTTGCACGCGATCAAATTCTTGTTCTCTTCACTTCCCCGAGCGGCGGGCTCCGTTCCGAAAAGCGCTAAACGGCTAATAATGGAGCGCGGAATGTCAAGGGGTGCAGAAAACACCAAACTTTCCAACATCTGGGAAGTTTCCTGTGAGAGTCCGCAAGAAAGGCCTTTTGTTGCGTGCACGTGCGCGTCGGCCTCAAACGTGAGCCAAAGTGCTCCCGGGACGACGCCTCCTCCGCTTCTTCTTCCTCCTCCTCTTCTTCTTCTTCCCCTCCCTCCCAAACGTCAAAGTCCCCCGCGTGTTCTCGCCCGGGAAGCGGCGCCCGGACGTGCGTCATTTGAAAGGCGCGCCCATTCCGCGCCGCCTTCTTCTTCCAGTCTCGTCAAATGGACGGCATGGTAAAAGCGCTCCAACGGAGCGAGCGCCGCGATAGCCTCGGCCCCCCCGGACGCACGCGCTCTTGCCCGTCGCTACTTTTTTCACTCGTGCGAAGGATTCCACTTTTCCGACCGGCCGGAACGGGCCCCGTCAAAAATGGCCGGTCGGCGTCCGAGGCGAGAGCCGGCCAACGCGCCGTCGGTTCCCGCGAGAGACGGAGCGCCTCGGGAGGCGGCCCCGGCCTCGGGAGGCGGCCCCGGCCTCGGGAGGCGGCCCCGGCCACGGGAGGCGGCCCCGGCCTCGGGAGGGAGGCGTTCTGGGGGGACGCTAAGCTAGCTTTTTAGCCTTTAGCCCACAGGTACGCTCACTCGTATTTTCCACTCAGGCTTGAAAACCGAGGTCGTCGACGCAAAGCGTCTCGGCGGCCGTGGAAATCCCCCCCCCCCGCCAAAATGCTACTTTTCCTCACTTTAGCTATAGGCGCATATAACGGGAGCGTTACCGGCGCTTTGGTTCCGGTATTTGGTTGAGGCCCATTCCGCTACGCGTTCACGATTTTGATTTCTTTTTCGTTTAGTCGAAGGCCGGCGCTCGCTCGGAAGCGTTCGGGACTCGCCAGACGCTGATGCGCTCTGACAGCGTCTGCTAATTGGACTAAATTCATCTACCTCGGGCGGCCATGTTGGCGCAAAGCGCCGCTCGGCGCGTGAATAAGTGATGGCGGGCGGCGGGCGCGCCGCACGCTTTGTGAATCATTTAAGGACACAATGTGCTAATTAGCGGCGGAAAGGCAGGAAAGAGTGGCGTCGGCGGCGACCGCCTTTCGCCGGCAATTAAGAGGGGCGCGCTGTCGCCGGGGCGGGCGCGGGGAGCGCTTCATTTATTCATCCGCCGAGCAGATGCTGAGTGCGCCGGGCCCGGGATGCCGCCGCGCCTCGTGGGGGGAGGGGCGCTTTCGGGGAGGAGAGGGGGCGACAGAACCCGAGCCTCGCCTTCCCGCGCCGCTCGACGGGAAGGCGCCTCGGCCGCCGATCCCGCCTTTGCCTCACGTTCGAAACGGGCGTAGCGGTCCGCAGCCTTCCCGCACGATGCCAAATTTATTCCCGCTCAGGCCCGGCGCCGCGATTTATGCGGCGGCGGCGGCGGGGGCGGCCGAGTCATGTTTATGCAGGAAGCCGGCGGCCGCCGTTTATCAGCCAGGGTCTCGTCGGGACGGCCCGAGCGGTCGCCGCCTCCGCGCCGCGTCTTTGATGGCGTAACTAGACGCCCGCCGGGACGGGCGCCGTTTGATGGTCGGCCCCGAACGGGCTGCCGGGATGGGCAACCGAAATGGCAGGCGAGGAAGAGGAGGAGGAAGAACTCAGATGTTTGGCAAGCCTTTTGACGACCCCCCCCCGCCCCCCAAAACTCCCCCCGTCTTGACGTTAATTTCCCCAACGTTTCAGCTTCCGCGCCGCCGCGTGAGCGTTTCTCTTTGTGGCTGCGCGTCTTCCTGAACGGCGCGAGTCGGGTTAGCCGTACCCAAGCGGATCTTGCCTGCGCGCTCCGCCGCCGACCGGACTTTGCCGGAAAATCCTAAAGCCCGATTGAAATGTTCCTCCGGGCGGACTTGGCCGGCCCGCGCCCGCCCCCGGCTCCGCTAAGAGCCCACGTTCCGCCCGCGATGTCCCTCCCTTCCGGCCCTCGCCCGCCTCTCTCATTTGCCTCTCTCATTTCCCTGCGGCGGGGCGGCTTTGGCTTAGGGGGCGCCCGAGAGCGCAGCATGCGTTTGATTAAAAAAGACCAAGGTAACAAATGAGTTCATCACACGCTTTAGCGAGATGGCAGCAAACGGTGATAAATGTGCTCCATATGCCGCCCCCCCCCGTTTCCCGCCTCTTCTTCCGTCTGGAGCGGGCGCGCCATTATGTGACGCCGACGCGAGACGAGCCGCGGTTCGCCGATCGAGACGCGGCCGCCCCGCTAAAATCGGAGATCCCCCTCCGCCGCGACCCCAAAAAAACTGAGACGAAAGGCTTTTCTCCGTTCCCGGCCCCTCCCGCGCACGGACGCCGCGGCGGCGAGCCGTCTCCTCGCTCGCTCTGCGTAGTCCGCGCGCCCGACTCCAATGACCCGAGGGTCCGAATCAGGGAAAGGTGCGGGACGCCGGCCGTCCGGGACGGGGCTTCCGCACCCGTGGCGTACTGGAAGGTTGGGAAACGCCGCGTCTTACCATCTTCGCCCGTCCGTGGCGACGGCGAAAGCGGGGCCCGCCCGCCCCAGATTCGGAGCGCTTTTTCACCAGGGTTGCCTACTTTGCGGCCTTTCTGCCACGACCCGGTCTCGGGGTTTACTGGGTTAACGGGGACCCGTTTGGCGCGGCGCGACCTTCCCGAATGGCCCCGAAGCCAAGGGGCCCGGGGCTTTTCCCGGACCCCCTCGGGGCTTTCGAGCGCGACGGGGAGAGAAGAGCTAGCGCCGGTGTCCGCGCATCAGGACGACTACGGTCCGCCGCGCCGTAGCCGGCCTCGCGGAAGTGGGCGGGCGACCCCGTAAAATGGCGCCGGCCGGCGTCCTCGCAAAGCGGGGCCCGCGGGAACACGCGCCTCCTTTTCCGAAGCGCGCGTCCAAAAACGTCCTCTTGCACGCGCGCGACCAGACGGGCGGAGACGCGGCGCGTCTCTGCGGCGTCTCTCCACATCTGCCGGCGCAGATGTTTGACGAATCGTCGAGCAGCCGCGCCGTCGCCTCATTAAAGTTGCACTCGCACGGGGGAAGGCCGCCCTTCCCGCCGCTAGCCTAGCGTAGCGCCGCGTCCTTGGGGTGCCGCGTCTGCAGCTGGCGCCTCCTAGGAAGAAAAGCCGGGCGCTTTGTCTCCGCGGCGTTTCATCTCGCGGTCTGATCTCTTTGCGCCGAGCGGCGTTCGCGGCAGAACTCCCAATTCGGAGCACGCGCGCTCGGAATCGCCGCCCGCAACGCGCGCAGACGCGGGGCCGGCGCCAATATTGACGGCCGCTTGCAATGGCGGACGCGTCGTGGCTCCTCGCGTTTGGCCCGCCCGTGCTAATTAGCCTAGCTTCTTGCTTCAGCGGACGCCGGAAAGCCGTTTCACCGATGAGGTTTTTCCGATTTCCGGCGCGTTGCGGCGGTCGTCGGCTTAGGGGCGGGTTCGCGGCCCCCGCCGGGCGGCCTTTGACCCGGAATCGTGTACGCGCGGCACCGGGATGGATGACTGGGATGTGACGAGCGGGTCCAAGTCCAAAAAAGCTGGAGGAGAATCCGCCCGCCCGCCCGCCCGCCCGCGCTGCGTTGAGCGCGCCAACAAAAGCGAAGCGAACGGAGCAGCTCCGTCTTGCTTCTCTTATCGCCCGCTTCCCCGGCTTCCCGTTTCTCCCCCCGCACTTGGCGTCGCCCCCCTTTGTCCTCCCGGCCCGCTCGTCACACGAGTGTTTTTCCACACGCCGGCGGGCGGGCGCCGCACAAACAGGCGCGCGCGCGCGCGGCGTCTCTGGCTCGCCCGCTCGCTGGCGGTGGCCTTTCCTCTTCAAGCTAATTACGCCGGCTACCTTGTAGCGGCGTCCCGGCGGGAGGCCAACAACTGTCAGCGCAGTATTATTTTTGAAATTTAAACAATCATCTTAGGCGGCGGGCTGCTAAGATCCCGGCCTTTCCTCCGCCTCCGACCTTCAGTAATTAATACCCGAGGGTCCATTATTGGCAAAGCCTTTATCCTGGGGGCCCGCCAGCCTCCGGCTCGCTAATTACGGCCGGGCGGCTAATCCCCCCCCTTCGCCCTTGATTGACAGCTACGCCTCCTCCACTAATTGCCTGTTGCAGACAACACCTGGTGAACCGCCGCGCCGGGGGACGCCCGGCCCGGACTCCGCCGACGTCCTCCCGGGACGCGCAACCTCTCCGACCCGCCGCTTCGGTCCCGCGCGTTTCCCGGCCGACGCCGGGTTAGGGTTAGGGCGCGCCGCTGATCCGCCTTCGTTGGGCGTTGGAAATTGCCGCGGTTGTCGCGCGTGTTCGTACGGTCATTTTTCCATTTAGTCATTTGCGCGTCAAGTGGGGCTGCAACCGACGCGCGCTTCCAGATTTCCCATGAAAAGTGTGGAAAACGGCCACATTTAAACGGACGGGGATGGGACGGCGCAAAGGACGCGGCGGCGGCGTCTCGCTCGCGCGGCGGCCGTACGCCTTTGCGAGCGCCGTCGTACGAAAAGTCAAGCGGTTTGTTTTTGTCTCCTTTTGTCCGCAAACAACAAGGCCAGACGGACGGGCCGGCCCCCTCCCCGCGCAAAGCGCCACTTAAGGCGGCCGCCGCGCCTCCCATTAGCGCCTCGCTAATCCTACAGTTCATTAGCCGCGCTCTTAATCGTTAAGTTGGACAAGCGGCCCACTCTGGGGGCGGGCGAGTGCTCGCGCGGGGGGGGGGGCTAATGCGTGCGCTAACAGCCCGACCTCGGCAAAGATGGGGATCGCTACTGCAGTTTTTGGGGGGGCCACATATCTGTGTGTGTGTGTACATATACTAATGGAAATATGTATATATAGAGGTATAGGTCTTAATCTACGAATTGTTGGCCCAGTCACATCGAGGCTCCACGCAGCGCCGGCGGCCACGGCTATTCAACGCGCCCGCCGTCCTTCCTCCCAGTGGCCTTTGCTTTCCCACTTTCGTGGCCGGAGGCGACGCGCGGGGGTCGGGCTTAGGGTCACCCTGCGGCCGCGGACGGTTTGCCTCCCTTTTTCAAGGGGCGCCGTCTTTCTGGCCCGACTTGTCGGAAGGGCTTCCCGGCGCCGCCGCGCGCCTTTTAGGGAACGGCCCCTCAATCGCGCGGGCGGGGAGGAACATCCGGAGCGGAAATCCCGCCGCCTCCGCCGAGCGGGCTGACCCTCCGCCGGTATCCTATCCCCGCGTCTTGCCGTTCCCGCGGCGATGGCGACGCCCCCGCATCGTCAAAAGAACATCTCGGGAGATTTCTCTCCTGAGCTAGCCGGCGCGACGGCGGGAACGCGCCGACGTCCGAAGTGCGCGGGGTCGGCCCGAGGACTTTACGGCCCCCCCCCGGCGCTCCCCGGAGACCCCCGGACCCGACAACGGCCGCCATAAATACCATCTCTTATTAGAGAAGATAAAGAAGCCGGGCGTCCCCCCGTTACTCCTCGCGAGCTTTTATTGGGCGTTTTTACGAGCGGCCGCCTTTAATTGGCGTCGCCGGCCGGGGCCGGCCCCCTTTCTCGCCGAGACGCCCCTTTGGTTCGCGCGCCGCCGCTTTCCCTGGACGGAAAGCGCGCTTTTCCGATGGCCGCCAAACGTCCCCGCCGCGCGCCCCTTTTTCAGACGGGCCGCTCGCGCCTGTTTTCCTCTCGCCCCGGATCGAAGGAGGCGCGATCGAGACTCGACGTTTGCGCGGTACGGGAAACACTTGGGGGCGAGGCCGGGGCCCGGGTCGGGACGGGCCGGGTCGGGATGGCCGGCGAGCGCTCGGGAAAGAGCTCCTAAATATTTGATGCGCAAAGGCGGCGGGCGGCAAATCTGCGGACGGGAGGCCGCCGGGCCGGAGCCGGTCCCGGGGTGACCCGCCCGCGCGCCCGTCAGCGATGAATAAATTGCAACGAAAACAACAACTTGCGTTTTGTTTTTCGTCGTTTCTGTTTTTTAAGGAGGCAAAGTCGGGCCCGTGATTTATTGATGCGTCCGAGGGGGGCGGAGCCCGCAGCCAGATTTGAGCGAGTCGCAACGGAGCCTATTAGCGCTTGACGGGTTTATCCGCCGGCTCGCTCGCTCGCTGGTGCCGTCGGGCCCCGTTACCCCCTGCGGGCCCCCGCCGCGTCATACCTGAGCGCCCCACCCCCGCGCATCCGTTTCACGTCAGATGTTTTCCGAACGGAGGCGGGATCTCTTGATTAGGACGAGGGGTCAAAGGTGGTCTCGGCGACCCGCCCCGCGCTCAGCGTTCCGCCATCTTGGGAGGGACGCGGCTAGCTAGGAAAGCACGATTAGCAAGCGGCAACGCCTGATTGCGTCACGCCACTCGTCGTGCGGCGCCATTAGCGGCGAAAAAAATGAGTCCGAATGCACGCGTTGGGTCGAGCCGTCGAAACGTTTGAGGCGGCGGGCTGAAGCGCGATCGGCGAGGCTCTCCGCATGACGGGTTCGTTTGCCGCCGCCGCCGCCGCGATGTTCGGGAAGTCGCCGTCGAAGGCTTCCGACGTGCCGAGACACGTCTAGCGTCACGTGACCGGCCGCGCGCAGCTGTGTCGGACGGCTCTGGCGCGAGAAGCTCCACCGCGCGCAAAAGAAGTTTGGCTTCCGGCGCAAAAGTCCCCCGGGAGGGGTGTTTGCGTGCGCGCACGTAATGAGATACATGACTTACATTAACCCCGCGGTGACGCTTCACGGGAGGATGAAGAGGGAGAGGAGCTCCTTCCTCCTCCTCGCTCCGTGGAGGGAAAAACATGAATGTGAATAAAGGTCAGCTGTCAGCTGACTGCACGCATTCGCCGCCGCTCCCGTTTGGAATCCAATTGAAAAAGCGTTCGGAAATGAAGTGAAGCGCGCCGGCCAACGCGCAAGAACCCGACGAGCCGTCCGAAGACGCGCGCTTTCCGATCGGCGGGCTGAGCGGGCGATTACCGAACGACCCCCGAGGGCGGCGGCAGGAACCGCGGCCGGAGGTCAAAGGCCGCTCGACGTCGGCTCGGGCTCAGACGCCGACGAGCGCCCGCCGGCAGGCCGGAAGCGTCGTCTCGAAAAGCCCCGCCCGCTTCACGCGGTTCTCCTCTTCCGAAAGCAAGGAGAAAAGCTCACGCGCTGGGCCCATCCCACCGCAAAGCTACTCTTCCGGCCCGCGTTCATCACCGTCGACGATGTTTGCAGACGCTCGCCGTGTTTATGGCCATAGCAGGCGCGCCTTTATTGCACTCCGCGGGAACGTCGGCAGTCTTAATGAGCGGCGCGCAATTAACGCACAAAGACGTCATTAGTAGCCGCGGCCGGAGACGGCCGAGTTCAAAAACGGAAGAGGAGGAGAAGAATAATGGCGCCGGTCAAAATGGCCGCCTGTACTTTTATTGTTTTAACGTGCGCGGCCAAGGGCCCTCCGGCGGACTCGTTAGCTCGACCACTATGACTTATTTTACGGCGCCCGCTAATTAGCGCGCCCGCGCAAATTACGGCGGCGGCGATCGGGCCGCTTCCCGCCACGCTCGTCTCTCTCGCCGTCATTAACTCCGCGGACGTCCTTGCGGCGGCGGTCAAACGCGTAAAAAAGGGAAGAGCGTCCGCTCGCTCTTTGTCGGCCCGCGTCGAAGCGGCCGGCAAAAAACCGAAGCGAAAAAGGAGGACGGCGGGCGCGTCCCTTCCCTTTCGGCAGCCCGCGCTCCGACTCCCCGGGCCCGGAGCGCCGCTGAACGCCGGGCCGGAGAAAAAGGAGGGGGAGGCCGGAGCGATCGCGATTAAGGTGCGGCCGGCTCCTTTAGGGCCCTCTAATGTCTTATTTATGACGTGGGCGCCTTCTCCGCCGCGGCCTCATTAGCGGACGGGAACGGCCGGCTAATTAGCGCCTTCATTCTTTTCATAAGTGCCGGCGCGCTACGCTCCCCTTCGCGACTCCCGGCGGGAACGTCCGGACGCACGCGCGTTCTCGGCGCCGGACGGAAAAACAACTCATCCGCCCGCCGACGGGAAGAAAACGCCAAGGCCAAAGAACACCGGGCCGAGCCGAGAGGTGGGCGTCCCGACGGCTCCGTTGCGCGCTACGCGCTACCCATCCCAAAAGACGGCGAATCCGGCCGAGGAGGCCTCCCGGGCGGAAAGCTCGGGACGTGCGGCGTCCCGACCCGGCCCGGCCCCGACCCGACCCGACCCGGCTTCGTTTTCGTCACGCCTCTCCCCCGTTCCTCGGACCGGCCTTCCCGCCGGGAAACGCGGAAGAGCCGAAACGCTCGGTTCGGTCCGCCGCGCCAACGATCCGGCAAAAGGGGCGAGCCGACCCGACCTCCCGCGCCGCCCCGAAAGCGGCCTTCCCGCGTAGTTTTCCGTCGACCGGTCGCGCTTCGGAAGCGGACGACGAGCGCGCCGGACACGGAAGGGGGGGCCCCGCCGGAATTTCCGCTCCGACTTAAGCGGAAGGTCGCGGACCGGCTCAAGAAGAGGCGGCGCTTGGGAGCTTCCCGGGCAGGTTGGCGGACAAGCCCGCGCGCGGCGGTGCCGGCCAAGGCGCGGCTGAGAGAGAAAAGAAAGGCCCGCTCGCCCGGATGACGTTATCTTTATTGAAGAATTTCTGTAGCAAAAGCAGGAAAGACCACACAGAAACAAACATGCGCGCCTATGTACAAAACGGATGCGATTTCCGCTCCAGACTGATCTCGCGGCGGTCCGCCGTCCTGCATCCCTCACGTTCGTGGAGCGCGCGCAAGCTCGTCGCTTTTCAAGGGTTCGGTGCGGCCCGAGTTTGGCGGATCCAAAGAAGCGGCGCTCCGTCCGCCGCTCGTTGACGTCGGGCCCTCGCCGGAACCAACCGCTGTACGTACATGGGCATGCGTGCCTTTGTAGAAATGTCGAATTCGGCGCCGCGCACAAAGGAAAACATTGAAAAGCAAACAGGAAGGTCAAAGTTGACATCCAACCCACATACGTGGAACCGGGAGCGTCTTATTGCCCGTCATCGCACTCAAATTTTCAAAGCTTTAAGATCAAAACAAATCCGTTTTTTGCCCCCCCCCGATCAACGTCCCTGACTGAAAAAAGTCCAGCGCTGCTTTGAAAGTCCAAAATAAAAAACGCCCGCGTCGTCACAAACACGAGGACGCTGCGATAGAAAGGTGGCAAACGTGACGTCAGACGTTTTTTTTTTTTTTTTTAGCTTAGCTGGCGGCGTGTGTGAGACACAAAATTGGTGTACAAAAAGTGAACAACACCTTTCTAACAAGGTTGCGACATTTTTTTTTTTTTTACAAAACATTTCATAATATCTAAAAGACAACAGAGATGTTTCCATGGAGATTCGCCACAGCAAATGAAGCTCGCAAGTACGGGAAAAAAGCGTCGGCGCGCAGAGAAGCGGAAAGAGCAAAGGAAGAAGACGAGCGAGCCGGAGCGAGTCGGAAGGCGCGGCGACACGGCCGGGGGAGCAAAGCCCAGTTTTGCCCGGGGAGTCCCGCCCCCGCCGGTCAGGAAGACTTCATTTCGCTTCCCGGAAGACGAAAAAGAAGCAAAGCGCCCCCCCCCCCCGCCCCGGAGAAAAGCTCGCCAGCGTTACGGGGTTACGGGCGGGCTTCGTGCAAACATTTTCGGCCGGGCGGCCCGCAGCTCGAGGGCGGCGGGGACGGTCCCGCCGGCGTCCGCGGTTCCGAGGGCGGGGCCGCGCTCACATGGGCGGGACGATGAGGCCGGCCATCGCTGCGAGGAGGAAGGAGAGCGCAAAGTTCAGAGCCGGAACCTTCGCCGTTCTTTTCCGACGGTTTCGCCCGCCTCCCCGTTACGGCGGCGCAAAGGCGGCCAAACGGCGACGGCCGGCCGCGGCGGTTATGGATCAACTTTGACGAGAGCGAGGGGGCGGGGGCGGGGTGGGGGGTGCTCACCATGGAGGCCGTCGGCGGAGGTGCGGGCGGGGGGCGGGGAGGTCTGCGGCCGCGCCACGGGGGCAAAGGCGCTCTTCTGTTTGACCGCGCTCACCGGGGAGAACGAGCGCACGCCTACGGGAGCGGGAACAAGGAAGGAAGACCACGGGTGAGGAAGGAGCGAGCGAGCGAGCCGGGGAGCAAAGTTGATCCATAACTTGAAGGGGGGAGACGAGACGAGCGCCGTCGCCGTTTAAAGATGCCTGCCAACCGAAGACGCAAACGGCGCCTCCGTCGCGCGAGCCTTTTCAAAAGAGTCCGGCTCGGACTCCGAGAAGGGCGCCGCGCTCGGACTGACAAGGCCGCGGACGGCGGCCGCTGGATGTGAGGCCCGTTCCCAAACGCGGCCCCCCGCCCGCCCGCCCGCTTGCCCACCCGCCCGCTTGCCCACCCGCTTGCCCGCCCGCCGAAGGACTCACCGGCGTACGCCGAGTTGGCCCCGGCGCCGTTGATGAAGCCGGGCGAGCCGGGCACGTTGGCCAGGTTGGTCATGGCGGCGGCGCCGTAGCCGTTGATGGAGGGCGCGATGCCGTTGATGGCGCCGTAGCCCGACTGCTGCGGCGCGGAGCCCGGCGCGTAGCCGCGAGGGGACGCGCCGCTGGAGCCGCGGGAGTAACCTTCCGTCGGGAAAAATCACCGCGGTTAGTTCATCCCACCAAACGGTAAAAGCGGTAAAAGTCCAGCCGTTTTCCGCCAAACGCCCGCCGCCTCCGGGAAATTTCGGCTCCGCCGAGACGCGTTCCGTTCGGCGCGCTCCCCGCGGTTGGCCGGCGGGCTCCGGCGAACCCCTCGCGACGGACGCCCCTCCGCGGCGCGCTCACCCTGGTCGGCCTGCGACGCCTCCGAGATGTTGGCGAAGGAGTTGACGGCCATCATGCCCGGGTGCGCCGCCGCGCCGCTCAGCGGCGGCAGCTGGTTGTGCGCGCGAGGGACGCCGCCGTACAGCGCCTCCGTCAGGTCCGCCGCTCGCTTCAGGATCACGTCCTGGAGGGGGCGCCGCTCGGGGTTAGGGACGGACGGAGCTCCGGGGCGGGGTCCGACGCCGCTCACCTGGTTGCCGTGCGGCATCCCGTACAGCGCCTCCACCAGGTCGGCGGCCCGCTTCAGCAGCACCTCCTGCGCGCAGGCCGGCAAGGATTGCGACGGCGAGAGGGAAAGCGGCGGGAGGGAACGGGGGGGGAGGCAAAGGGAGCGGCGGCGTGACGGCCAAACGCCCGCCGGAGGGAAAGGAGCGGGAAGGTGGAGGCCTCTGCTGGCGCTCCCCTGGGTATTGCGCCCTCCACGCCGCCTCGCTTTGCGCTCTTGCCGAAACGCGGCCCGCTCGGGAAGCGGACAGAGGAAGGATTGCGTGTCGGCTTTCTGCGCGCCGCTACGGGGGAGCGGGAACGGGGGGCGGGAACGGGGGAGCGGGAAGGGGATCCCTCAAACGAGCGGGCCGTCCGACGGCGATCGTCCGCTCGCCGATGAGCCGAAGTCTACTGGACGGAGACCGACGGGCGTCGCGAGCGCGACGGCGGCCTGGGTTCCTCACCGCCGTCGCGCTCGCGGCGCCGCCTCCCCCTTCGGCCGTCCGATGAGAAGGCGGGACTATCGGGACGGGCCGTCGGACGGCTCCAAACGAAGATAAACGAGGAAGGGGCGCCCGCTTGTCTCGAAGCGGCCGGAGCCGGCGACTAACGGCGCTTTGCGTTTCCGCAAACCGGATGTCGCCGTTTCCAGGTGACGCCGCGGCGCAGCGAGCGTCCCCCGTGCTCGCGCGGCGCCTCCGTCCGCGGCAAACGGCAAGTGACAGGCGAGGTGCGAAAGGCGTAAATATTCATGGGGAGGAAGCGGTGAGGGCCGGCAGCGACGGCGGCCCGGCGCCCGCCATCAGCATCCATTTACAAACAAACGGCTTCTTTGCGCCGCGTCGCCGTTTGATGAATGGCTTCAATTTGGCGGCGGCCAACGCACGCGAGAGCCGCGCGCGCGCGCGCCGTTCCCGACGTCGGCGGCGAGCGAGGCGCCGACCTTAGGTAACCTCTCGGGGTCCCCGGGGTGTCGAGGGACGACCTTCTGCAACCTCTGGAAGCCGTAGTCGATGGTGGGCTCGTTCAAGGCTGCGGGGGGGGCACAGACGCGCGCGGCCCGGGTGAGACCAAAGTCATCCCGTTAAGGCGGCGGCCGGCGTGCGCGGCCGACGCTAATGCCAAAGGCGGGAAGGAGAAGTCGCAGCGGCGATGGAGTCCATTAATCATAAAAGGCTGTCAAATTTGACTTTGGGGACAATTTGTCAGAGGGTCTTTGTCAGCGTTAGCGCTTGTTGCGCCTAACGATGATCGACGGGCCGCGCCTCCCGCCGCTCGTTTGCATAAGCGCGGCCTTCGCGAATACCGAGCGGGAGGCGGGGCGGCCCGCCCGGGATATTAGCATTAGAACCATATTTGTTCGGCTTCCCGGGGAACGCCGGCCCGCGGACGTTAAATCGAATTTGTCCGAGGCGGCCGGCCGGAGGCGGAGACAAGATGACGGCCGATTGGGAAGATGCGGGGCGCGCGGGGGGTTTAAAGGGAAAAAAAAATATGCAAAGCGCGACAAAGCGTCCGGGCGGGGCCGCGCGGGATTTCCGCGGCGGCCGCAAAACAATCACGGGCCCCCTTCCCCCAAAGGCATTCCTTTCCCGCCGACGCCGCGTCTAAACGGGAGCCCGCCGCCACGGCAATCGAACCCCCCCCCCCGTCCGATTCTCATATCTTGCCGCCTTTACGGGCGGGGCGGCCCCATCGTTCGGATCCAATTTGACTCGGGGCCGGCCGCCCGCCCGCCGGTCGATCGGAACGGGCCGCTCCGATGCCGGCCGAGGGATTGACGGGAAATGGGCCCGCTCCGTAAAGGAGCGGGGCCAGTAATTGCGGCGGGCCGGAGCGTCCGCACTCTCGCCCCCTCGGCTCGATTCCCGCGCCTCGGCCGCGGCGCGGCGGGACGTTCCGGAGATTGCGCCGCGCCGGCCTAAACCAGCTTGATGGCGCGGCGCGAGGCGCCGGCACGTCCGCCTCCTCGTGACGCGAGCGCCCGCCCCGCGCCGATTTGCCGTCTTCCCGGCCGCCGCCGACCTTGCGCTTCTTGGGGCGAGAGCGCGGCGTCCGCCTCGCGCCTCCGTCCTTAACATGGGACGGGACTCAAAGGCCGGGATGAAGCGCATCATCGGCGAGGTGACAAATTTTGCAAACGGGTGGAGCGTGTTTTTTAGCGGGCCGAATAAAGGAAGCGGCAAAATCGAAGACGCTCGTCGTTAGCAGCGGCGGCTGAAAAAGGCCAAAGGCGAGCGGCGGCGGCGCCCTCACCTGTATAGACGAAGCGTCCCGGCGCTCCCTTGCAGAACTGCTTGGACTTGTAGGACAGCGTGACCTCCACCACGCCGGGAATGTGGCGAGGCGGCGTCTGCACGCGGATGGCGTGCGGCGTGATCAGCTGCGGAAGAACAAGCGTAGAGGGACGTCGACGGGACGAATCGCAAACGGCGAGCGGGCCGAGAAGAACGCGCTGGGGCGAGAGAGCGCGGGAAGAAGGGCCCGGACGGAGCGCCCCGCCCCGCCCCGCCCCGCCCCCCCGGCCCGGCCTCACCTCGCTCCACACCAGCACGGTCCCGAAGACCACCTGCAGGCCGTCGAAGAAGTTGTCTCCGATGAGGATGACGGTGGCGCCCCCCGTGGTCCAGCCTTCGCTGGGGCTGATGGCTTTGATGCACGGCGTGGCTGCTTCACGACACGACACGCGCGCGCGGGCGGGCGCCGGTGAGGAAGACGCGCGGGCGGGGCGCCGGGCCTCGCCGGGCCGCGAGGCGCCGGGCCAGAGAACAAACGCGGCGGCGGGAAAAAAAGCGGATGAAAGACGGCGAGCCTCGGGAGCCCCCCCCCACGTCAAGGTGGAAGCGCGACAGATTGGTGTCGAGGAGCGTTTGTTTTGCCCCGCCCGCCTCCACACGCCCCCGTTGGCGCGCGCTTCAAAGAGGACGTCTCCCGCCTGGAGGCCCGCTTTTATTTGTCCCGGACGGGCGGCCTTCCGCTTACGGGACGGAGGAAGACGGCTTTTGCCCGTCCTCCTTTTATAAGGGGGGGTTAGGAGAAGACCTGTGTCGCTCTCATCCCCGGGCTCCCGCGAGCGCCTTCCAAACGCCTGAAGTTACTGCAACGGAAGGTCACGGGGGGGAGCGGGAAAGTAGCGCTCGTCCACCGTTAGTTATACTTCCGCTTGCGTTTCAAAGGCCGGAAAATTCCCAGTCAACGCCGTTGAGCGCCGTTTTCCCACGTTTCCTTGGGATCCGAGCAAAAGGCCCCGCTTTCGGGGGCTGCCGGAAGATTTACGAGCATCGGGACCAAAACGGACGACGCTTCCGCGCGACCTCCCTCGGCTTGGGGGTCGACGGGGCCAAAAAGGAAGGAAGCGGGAAGGCGCGCCGGACCGGCATCCAAACATCTGGTCCGGTTCTCGAAAGCGGGCCTTCCGGAGGCCTCGGCCGCCCGCCGTCCGATCCTCGGCCGCGCTCCCGCCCCCCGTCATCGGCCAGGCAAGGCCACACTATCGCGCGGCGCCATTGCCTATCGCGCGGCGCCATTGCCTGCCTGCCTGCCTGCCTGCCTGCCCGCCCGCCCGCCCGCCCGCCCCTACCTTCGGACGGGTCCAGGCGGCGCGCCCGGCGCCCGTGCTTGGAGTTGTTGTGGACAAACATGTTGTCGGAGACGGACAGCACGTGACCGTCCACGTTGACCGTGGTGGACACCACTACCTGCGTGAGACAAAGGGCCGGCGCGTCACGGGGGCCCCGGCCGCGCCCCGGCCGCGCCCGGGCCGCGCCGCTCACCTGGAAGCGCCTCATGTCCCGCGGGTTTCCCGCGTTTTTCAAGCAGTTCTGGTTGCACTTGAGGAAGAACTTGAGGAAGAACCTGCGAGGACAGCCAAAGCGCGTCTTTACGCGCGAGGACAGCCAAAGCGCGTCTTTACGCGCGAGGACAGCCAAAGCGCGCCTTTACACACGAGGGCAGCCAAAGCGCGCCTTTACGCCCGGCCGCGCTTTCCTTCGCACTTTCCATCAGCTACGCGTCAGCAATAATTCTGCCAAAATGACACGGGGCTCCACTTGCGCCGACGCTCCATATTTGATGGTAACGTGCGTTTATCCTTGACCCTCCAACGCGTACTCGCCATCGGGGCAGGAAGCGGAGGCGGCTCGCAGGGGAACGCCCTGCATTAGCCACAAAAAGCGCGCGGGGCTGCGGGAGACGCTTTACGACGGTCATACTCGGACTGGAAAATTGGGGGGGGCTACGCGGCCAACACACACACACACACACACACACACACACACAGCGGGTCTGCTGTTGTCATTAGTGCTAGGCGGCCGCGGTCCAAACGTGTTCCCGCTCCTCCCGGAACACCTGCAGCAGCCCCGCGGGATGCCGGAGCAAACGCGCGCACACGCACGCACACACACGCGCGCGTACTGTACACGGGGCCGTCACGCGACGGGTCCGTTCGCGCCGATAAAGGAAGCGGCGGTTTGCAAGGCGATGCCGCCGGCTTCCCCGCGGGCGGAGCTCCGCCCACCTTTCGCCGGCCGAGCGCATTTACATTTGCGCGCAAATACGGTCCATTGCTTCCCGATCAAGAGAAGGAATAAGGACGCGAACCTTACACGGCCGATGTCATTGAGGCTCTTCCCAACGCACGGCGAGGCGGCCAAGTGCGATGCGTGTCGCTTTTTTGCAACGCGCGCGTTTTCTCAGCGCGTCGGAGCTTTTTAGCGCTCTCGGCTTGCGTCCATCTGTTTGGCGGCGCGCGGGTGCGATGGCGCGGCGAGCGGCGGTCAGCGTCAAGGTTGCCCGACTGGCACCTTCCGGGGCCGACGGCCGCCGCTCGCGTCACGTTCCCCAAGTAAGGCCGCGGGACCCGAAACGGCGAAGGAAAACGTACGCGGATTTCAACCCCAGAGCGTTAAAAGCTGCGCGCGCATACATTCTTTATCCCCGCCGGGGCGAGCGCCGCTTTCAGCGTGCGAGCCGGCGCCCCTTGGCATATTAAGCGGCCGGCGATCGGGCGCTTTCCGTACGCCAAGCCGGAAGGGGGAGGGGGGCGTCACAGCTTTTCCCGCCGTGGTCGGCTTTTCCGCGCGAGGTGTTTGAGCGGCGTTGGCGTCGTCGGGCCCGACGCCAGAGAGGCCGGCGGCACATCCGGACGGCGGGCTCGGCTCGGGCGGACGGCGTTTGTCCCGGGTTGAAAAAAACCAAAGAGGAAACAAAGTAAAAGGTGCAAGCGTCGCGGCGCGAATCAAACCGTTAGATGGTCTCGATACGTCGTTTGTACGTGCGAGGAGGCGCCCGAGCGCCGGATGGCAGGAAGCGAGATGGCGCGGCTTCACGGGAAGTGCGTGTGCGCGCGCCTCAACTAGCTGCGCTCTCACCTGCCGGCGTGATTGACAGCGGCAGGATGCGAGCGTGTTCATTAATGACTGACGACTAAATAACACTTAAGCCCGCCGGCGCGGGCGGGGGGGGTTGGGGGGGGGGGGGGGGGGGCGATCGACGGATCGATGCCAGAGTTCACACACATAAAGAGGCGTACCCTAGAAGGCGCACGCCGGCGCGAGGTGGCCCGGAGCCCCCCGGCGGCCCTGGGCTCCAGTGGCCGTCGGATGTCCGGGGGGAGTTTTGGGGGAGGAGGGCGGCCCCCATCTACGCCAATTTTTTTTTCCCACAATTCTCCAGCGGCGTGGAGATTAGCCGGTTAAAGGGTGGCGGAGCATCGCACTCGTCGATTGGAGCGTTTGACGGGTGGGATTAGGAGGCGCGATTAGCGAGACGCCGCACGTACGCGCCGTAAAGCCGAAATAAGCTGGGCGAACCCCCCGACCCCCCCGCACGCGCGTCGCCTCGCTCCTCCGCTTTATTAGGCCCGTCGGCACATTAGCCCGGGCGCACGTTTTCGCCGTCCGCCCCGTCCGATCCGGGGCCACGGTTTGCCGGAACGCGTTCGGGACGGGCCCGAAGGTCGCCGGGACTTCGTACGCTTTAGGAGGGGAGGGGATGGGAGGGGATGGGAGGGGATGGGAGGGGCCGGACTCACAAAGCGCGCGCGGGGGCTTCCGGCGGAGCGCCGTCTCCGCTCGGACGACTCCGGGGCCACGTTCCCCGCGCGCGCGTCGGGCCTTAAAAGAACGCCTGCTCGCTAGCGGCAGAGGCGACCCAAGAAACGAGCGGGAAGGGGCGGGCGGCCGTCCTCCGCCCAGGCCAAAAGGAGCCCCCCCTCAAAGAAAAAAAGCCACGCGGAAGGCCGGGACGCACTCAGTCTGACCCGCTTCGTTTTGCAAAACGTTTTTGTTGAGCAGAAGCTGCTTTTTGCCGCTCATTTGAAAGTGAAAGGCGCACCACGCTGCCGCCAAACAAAACGGACTTCCAACCCGCTCCGGAAACAATTTGCCATCAAAGCGCTTGGTGATTTTGGGCGGGAGGGCTTCGGAAGGAGGCCGATTTTCGGCTCGAGTGACGTCTCGAAAGCGCGGCGGCGGCGGCGAGGGCGAGGGCGAGGGCGAGGGCTCATTCCTCAAAGTGGCACGCGCCGCAAATTCATTTGTCCGGCTCCCGCCGCTGCTGGAATAAGACCTTCACCTTGAAAAGTCCATTTTCCATTGCGCTAACAGCATTCCTGCCAAATGCGCTTTTTCAGAAGATGACGGCCGCTCGCCGAGCGCGCCCTTCTCCCGCCGCCGAGGGGGAGCCAGAAAAATAAGAACAAACGAAATCCGACCGGGAAGCCGACCGCCTGAAAGGCGCGGGGAGAAAGAGGGAAAAGGGGCCGGGCGGCGGCGAGCCGCGCCGCGAGCGAGCGAGCGAGCGAGTCCCGCCGGGCCACGAGAAAGCCGACGGGAAGCGGGGGGCTAAATCGGCCGAAGCGGGCCACAAGCGCGCGCCGGGAAGCCCGCGCCGCCCCAACAACCGGGTCCTCCGACCGCTCCGCCCGGATCTTCGTTTCCTCGCCGCCGTCGGTCGGCGTGAGGTTTTGCGGCGAGGCTTCGCTCGGAAAAGAGCGAAGCCTCGCCGGTTCCGCCTTCGCCGGCGCGCTAGCTGACGCCGGGTTGCCGGGGAACGGTGGCGACCGACCCCCCCCCCCCGACCCCCCCGGCCCTATATGGTCAGCCTCCGTCTTTATATAGAAATCGATACGGCCTCCTCGTCATTGTCCTCCCTTACGTCCTGATCTCATCCCCTCAAGTGTCTCATTCGCGCCCCCCGCCCCCCCGATCGCACATCCCCCGCCTGCCTCGGCATGCCCGCGTCGCATCTCGCGCACGCAACACAAAGACGCGCCATCAAAAAGTGGGGAGCGCGCGGAGCGGGGGGGGCGCCCCTCCCTCCAAATTGTGAGGCGGCGGCGGCGGCGTCCAACGCGCGCCGCTTGACTTGCGTTGATGTTTGCAGCGGCACGGGCCGCGCCACGCTTATTGCCGCCATGTCGCGCGCACACGCAGAGCAAACGGGGACGTTGAAGACGCGGCGTTATTTGCGCGCGCATGCCTCCGGTTTGGGGGGGGGGGGCGCTCACCGGCCCTTACTGTAGCCGCTCCGATCTCGTTT